>NW_011494647.1:1535017-1567387 GCF_000754665.1 Bison bison bison | reverse complement strand
CACCATTTGCAGTGATTTTGCAAGACAAGAAAATAAAACCTATCACTGTTTCCATTGTTTCCCCATCTATTTGCCATGAAGTGATGGGACTGGATGCCATGATCTTAGTTTTTGTAATATTGAGTTTTAAGCCAGCTTTTTCACCCTCCTCTTTCACTTTCATCGAGAGGGTCTTTAGTTCCTCTTCACTTTCTGCCATCAGTTCAGTTCAGTTCAGTTGCTCAGTCGTGTCCGACTCTTTGTGACCCCATGAATTGCAGCACACCAGGCCTCCCTGTCCATCACCAATTCCTAGAGTTCACCCAAACCCACGTCCATCGAGTCAGTGATGTCATCCAGCTATCTCATCCTCTGTTGTCCCCTTTACCTCCTGCCCCCAATCCCTCTCAGCATCAGAGTCTTTTCCAATGAGTCAGCTCTTCGCATGAGGTGGCCAAAGTATTGGAGTTTCAGCTTCAGCATCATTCCTTCCAATGAACACCCAGGACTGATCTCCTTCAGAGTCGACTGGTTGGATCTCCTTGAAGTCCAAGGGACTCTCAAGAGTCTTCTCCAATACCACAGTTCAAGAGCATTAATTCTTCGGCACTCAGCTTTCTTCACAGTCCAACTCTCACATCCATACATGACCACTGGAAAAACCATAGCCTTGACTAGACAGACCTCTGTTGGCAAAGTGATGTCTCTGCTTTTTAAAATGCCGTCTAGGTTGGCCATAGCTTTTCTTCCAAGGAGCAAGCGTCTTTTAATTTCATGGCTGCAGTCATTTCTGCATGGCTATGGATAATTTCACCATCTGCAGTGATTTTGGAGCCCCCCAAAATAAAGTCTGACACTGTTTCCACTGTTTCCCCCTCTATTTCCCATGAAGTGATGGGACCAGATGCCATGATCTTCGTTTTCTGAATGTTGAGCTTTAAGCCAACTTTCTGCCATAGAGAGTGCATTAAGAGTATGGCTTAGATGTGCAAAAAGCTGTTCATTGCTCATTTCCAAATATAATTAAAAATAAGTTATTAATAATAATATGAATTCATTTAGATGTACAATAGTATTAATAACCAGAAAATTCATTTAATTTTAAACAATAAAGAGTATAGAATATGAAAAAAAAAATGATAAATGGGTACTTCCATGAGATTTTCTCTTTTGAAGCAATCTTATTCTATGGGATTCTATAAGGTTAAGCATAAACTCACTTTATTATTTTCTAATCTTAAAAAAACCTTTTATTTCAAGATGGATAGATTAAAAAAGTGAAAGTGTAGTCACTCAGTCATGTTCAACTTTTTGTGACCCCATGGACTATAGCCCACCAGGCTCCTCTCTCCAGGGAATTCTCCAGGCAAGAATACTGGAGTGGTTGGCCATGCCCTTCTACTGGGGATCTTCCTGACCCAGGGATCAAACCCTTGTCTCTGGCATTGTGGGCAGATTACCATCTAAGCCACCAGGGAAGACCTGGATAGATATGACTAAATATAAAAATGAAAACAAAAATGTCTTTGCAAATGAGAAAGTGCTGTTGCCCAGGCAGCAAAGCAGGTGTGAAAATCTCCTGAATGGAGTCCCTGAAATCACCTGTCGACCGGAGCAGGAGAGAAGGGGCTGCTGGAACAAAGTCCAGAGTTTTGCCAAAGGCAAATACAGAGGCACTTTTCCCTGTTGATTTTTGCTTCTGCCTTATACCTCTTGGAAACAGAGAGTGGTTGTTAATACATCAGAAAGACTGGGAGCTACAAAGAGGAGAAGGAGGAGCTGGAGCACTACTCAGTAAATACTTTAAGGAGCCCCAGGGACTGCGGGAAGTGCCTGGAGTGAGACTGTTTACCAAACAAAGCTTATATCATCACATTTCATATTTTGCTCAGCTCCAGCTATATGAGCTACATAAAAATTCATTCAACTATGGCTTTCCCTTGCTTCATTGGCTTTAATTAAACTTGCTTTGTGCTTAGGGAAATTAGCAAACTCTTTGCAGTTGAGGGGAGAAAAGCATGAGTTTCTCACATGGGTAGATTTTTCCCTTTAACTCACACAGCTCAAATGTCTATCATATTCCGTGATTCTAATGGCTACAGCACAGTACCAAAATCTGTTAGCAGAGTCTGCTCACTGTGCCTGTGGAATGCAATTGCCATGTAACTCTAGTGTGCATGATTGATAACACCAGAGAAGGAGGTCACTGGATTCTGGTTCTTAGCAGAGATCTGTCACTCAGTAAAATGGCCCCACAACACTGAGGATGAGAAAAGAATTCCCTTGTTGGACCTATGCAGGCAGTGGCCTGTGGATTTCCGAAACTTTCCAATTTACAATACTCCATTTCACGTGCAAATGACTGGCTGGTGTTGGAGGTCTGAACCTAGAATAAACTACCTTTCACTCAATACAAAGATGTAAACTTATCTGCTAAATTGTTGGGATGAAAAATTAATTCTTTTGTGGCAGTAGTATGCAATATTTCAGTTAGGAGCTAAGGAGAACCTGAGAGTGAAAAGAAAACAAAACACTTGTTCTTTGCAGAGACAAGGGTTTGATTTTGCTTCACTTAAGGAGAAAACAAAATACTAGTAAAAAGTGATTGAGGCATTGATTCTAAACCAGAAATCTGAAACTTCAGAGGCCTCAATTATGTTTGAGGCCAAAAATGATTTGGTGACATGTGCTCTTAAGTTAAAGCCACAAAAACTACAAATTGCCTACCTGCAGCAAAACAGACTTGCCTACAGTCACAGAGGACCATGACCTATGATATAAAATTCCAAAACTTTAAGAAAAGATAGCTATCCATTAACTACTTCCCTTACCTACTTACCACTTCTTAGATTCCTTGAATAATTTAATCAACTCATTATAGTCTTTCTTTGTGTTAGTCTGTAATATTTCAATGCTTTCTTGCTTTTGCATGTGCTTCTCCTGATAGAAATTTTCCCAAACTGTCTTTTGTAGATTTGGAGACTTCAGATAAGACTTGTTGTATATTCATGTGACATTGCTATTGCTAGTACTTAGCAATGAGTCAAACAGTCTTAGGGTGGGTCCTAGTTTTGATTAATGAGCCATCTTGGAGTTTCATGGAGTAATACCTAAAAGCTGCTGGGCTCAAGGTTTAAGTCCTAATATTCCACTATGAATTATCTATATGCCTTGTCTATGAATTTGTCTTCCTAACGTTTGACATGTTTGCTTCCTTATATCTGGGTTCATGTTCCTGAGAAGGTGGTGTATTTCCAATTTTTGAAACAGTTGTATCAAAAATATCTGCCTTCACCTCTTCTCAAAGCTCTGGAAAGAGACAGGCATGCAATTTTGAGATGAGTAGGAAGTGCTGTCTCCAAGGAAATGATTCATTGCCTAATACATACACATAAGAGTTCAGTTCAGTTCAGTCGTGTCCGACTCTGTGTGACCCCATGGACTGCAGCACTCCAGGCTTCCCTGTTCATCACCAACTCCCAGAGTTTACCCAAACTCATGTCCATCGAGTCAATGATGACATCCAACCATCTCATCCCCTGTCACACCTTCTCCACCCACCGTCAATCTTTGCCAGCATCAGGATCTTTTCCAATGAGTCAGCTCTTCGCATCTGGTGGCCAAAGTATTGGAGTTTCAGCTTCAACATTAGTCCTTCCAATGAACACTCAGGACTGATCTCCTTTAGGATGGACTGGTTGGATCTCCTTGCAGTCCAAGGGACTCTCAAGAATAGAAAGAGTAGAAGGTGCTGTCTCCAAGGAAATGATTCATTGCCTAAGACATACACACAGAGAAGTGAAGGCAAACAGAAGTATATAAGACATATTTCAAGAGACTCTAATCCCAACATTCCCGTGCCTTAATGGAACATGTCTTTATCCTTCACACCCTACTTTGCTTAATAAACATTTACATTTATTTTAAGTTACAACCTAAATATTATGTTCTCAAAATGGTATTTTCTGAACCCTGAATCAAGAATAGAATCACACACTGTATCCTTTGACATCATCCTAATTATTTCCCTCTTTATAGTTTTTCCCTCAATTGCAGATGTGGATTTTCAACACTTCAGATGGGAAACATCTTCCTATTTTGTTTACTGACATATTCTTGCACCTATCACAATGACTTCCCTATAATGAACAAATATTGTTTGTTGAGTGAATAAACAAACAGATTAAATTACAAATATTTCATAGATGGGGGAACACATGGACATTCAAAATAACAATATCACCTCCCCTTAGAATAGATTCTGATAGGAAAAAATTACTATCTCTAAGTGTGGAAAACAAGGACCATTTGGGTTGTGGCTAGACTGTCTTACCTATATCAATATCTGCCAACAAATCATTTTTCCTCCAAGACTATTTACTTATTAGTTAGCTTGGCTTGTTATAAAAATGGCATAACCAATGCACATGGAAGTTCTATGCATTATATTGTATCAGTTATTATGAGGATGCTTCCTTATTCTGACTACTGGCTCTTAATCCCTCAAAGTTTTGAGGGCTAAGTGATTAACTCCAAAGACTAGTTACAGTAAGCAAAAAACAACAGAGGGCTACAAGGTAAGAGTTAGCTGTCCTTCTCTCTAGTTGTCTCAAATTAATATTTTAGAGTTCATTGTCAAGTACGGGGAGCTCTGTGTGTCATGGCTGATGAGGGAAGATGTCATTGAAAATGGTTAAAGTTTATGCCATAAGAGAAAGAGTTTTGAAACACTTAAGACATCGGAAGTTTGAAGTCAAAATTCTTTTTTTTTTTTTTTTAAAGAAAATCTTGAATCCAAAGTTAGGCAGATAACTTACAAAAAAAAAGCAATTCATTGACAGGCAGTCAGAAAGCAATCAACCTTTAAAGCATTTCTGTTGTGCTACAACAAAGTTTTCTGAGGTCCTGGTGTTCCAGTGTCATTGTTAAAATGATAAGTACCCTGACCTAGACTGCATGAGGCTGAATTAGTCTTTTTTCACAATAACTCAAAACTTACACATTAACTCCCTAAATTTGAGCCTTCCCAAGATCAAATATTAGCATGAAGAACTAACAAGAATGAAAAATGTCTTCTAATATTTTTCTTCACATCTCATAGAATTAAGCATCCAGTTCTTACTTATTTAATGCCAGTTCTCAGGATGTGGCCACCTCATCCATTTCTGTGTCATTAAAACAGCATTTGAAATTATATAGAATAGGTCAGATCTAACTGACAGAATGAGTGAAAGTCGTTCAGTGATGTCCAACTCTTTGTGACCCCATGGACTATACAGTCCATGGAATTCTCCAGGCCAGAATACTAGAGTGAGTAGCCTTTCCCTTCTCCAGAGGACCTTCCCAGCCCAGGGATTGAACCCAGATCTCCCGAAAAAGTATAATATAATGGTTAATAGAGCAAGTTTACATTAGAATTTGGACCACAGCTTAATTGGTATACATAAATGCTTAGGGGAGACCTGCACGCAATTCTAAACCAGATGTGGAATCATCATGGAAGTGACTTTGTTCAGCAATGGAAGGGTTCCCCAAGCCAGGAAAACACAATGTGGAAAAACAGGCAGGAATACTTTCGATTACTGTGTATTTTTACCTGTGTCAATAGTTCTGTATGAATTAGCAGAAGAGTTCTGGGGGTGAGGAAATGGAGCAGATGAAAAAATGTTGAGTCTAGAAGGTACAGAATCATACAATAGAGATTATATTTTGTAAGTAGCCACCAAAAAGGATTAACAAAGAATCAAATAACAAATGAAAGCTCTTTAAAAAGCAACAGAATGTGAGAGTATTATTATTATGCATTATATGAAATCTATCTATTCTCTAGGGGATTGCAAAGAGTCAGACATTACTGAGTGACTAAGCACAGCACATGGTATTGTTATTATAAATATGCAGGTCAGGAAGCAACAGTTAGAATTGGACATAGAACAACAGACTGGTTCAAATAGGAAAAAGAGTATGTCAAGGCTGTATATTGTCACCCTGCTTATTTAATTTCTACGCAGAGTACATCATGAGAAACGCTGGGCTGGAAGAAACACAAGCTGGAATCAAGATTGCCGGGAGAAATATCAATAACCTCAGATATGCAGATGACACCACCCGTATGGCAGAAAGTGAAGAGGAACTCAAAAGCCTCTTGATGAAAGTGAAAGAGGAGAGTGAAAAAGTTGGCTTAAAGCTCAACATTCAGAAAACAAAGATCATGGCATCTGGTCCCATCAGTTTGTGGGAAATAGATGGGGAAAACAGTGGAAACAGTGTCAGACTTTATTTTTGGGGGGCTCTAAAATCACTGTAGATGGTGACTGCAGCCATGAAATTAAAAGACACTTACTCCTTGGAAGGAAAGTTATGACCAACCTAGATAGCATATTCAAAACCTGAGACATTACTTTGCCAACAAAGGTCCATCTAGTCAAGGCTATAGTTTTTCCAGTAGTCATGTATGGATGTGAGAGTTGGACCGTGAAGAAAGCTGAGCACCAAAGAATTGATGCTTTTGAACTGTGGTGTTGGAGAAGACTCTTAAGAGTCCCTTGGACTGCAAGGAGATCCAACCAGTCCATTCTGAAGGAGATCAGCCCTGGGTTTTCTTTGGAAGGAATGATGCTAAAGCTGAAACTCCAGTACTTTGGCCACCTCATGCGAAGAGTTGATTTATTGGAAAAGACTCTGATGCTGGGAGGGATTGGGGGCAGGAGAAGAAGGGGACGACATAGGATGGGATGGCTGGATGGCATTACCTACTAGATGGACATGAGTTTGAGTAGACTCAGTGAGTTGGTGATGGACAGGGAGGCCCATGCTGTGATTCATGGTGTCGCAAAGAGTTGGACACTACTGAGCGACTGAACTGAACTGAACTGAACTGATGGTGTATGTAAATGTTTAGCTACATATTTCAGGGGACTTTTAACTTTTAGAGAATTACCAAGGTGGGGTGGAGACATTTATTTTCTATTGCAAACAAAAAAGATTGCTTCTGATGGAACTATATATTAAAAAGAGATAACTAACAACTAACAAAAGAGCTTCTAGGCTGAGGCTCTATATTAGGCATAGGTTTGAAAGAGTCCTGATCTAGAATAACATTCTATTATCAAATAGAGTCTTAATTTTGAAGTGCGACTCACAGCTTCTTTTTTAGCATTACCCAGGCATTAAACATGAAACAGATCAAGGTGGGTGGAGAGAATACTCCAGCCCATTCATCATCAACTGCTACTAAGCTCTCCACTTTTTCCAGATTGTTCTTGTGGAGTACTCATCTGTTGTACTGATCCTGAAAAGATACTATCCATGTGATACTAACTTGTGAAATAACACTTAATAGTACTCAAATTTTCCATTTTCTGTTTGTGTATTTTATCTCAGCAGGAAAATTCAATGCCAGTATTCAAAATGTTATTGTTTTAAATGGTGCGAGCAGATCTGAAAGATACATTCTTTCTGTGATTCCTGCCTTAGTTTTTCTAAACAAACAAAAAGAATCGTTTAGTCCAGAAGAGAATAATTCAGAGAAACTTAAGCTTTTTGATGGGTGAAAAAGATATATTGGACATTTATGATGTTAGCCCCAAGACACTAAAGGTGATTCCAAATTCCGAGGTATTTTGTTGGAGAAACAAAAAGTATTCTTTTGTATATAAAAAACTTTATGGATACTAAAAAAATATACGATCTCATTTACTCCTCACCTCAAAACTGTAAGATAAATGGCATCATCCTCATTTTGATATTGAAATAATTTAGGCTTAGAGGAATTAAAAAAATTAAATTAAATTAATGTCAAGCTAGTTATGTGACAAAGATGAAATTTCATCTCAGGCTTGACCTCTTCAAATCCCATGTCCTTAGCTATTAGACTAAACAGTAATAATGAAAAAACTAAGTAAGCAAAGCATCCTACTTCTGATGAATCTGGTGCTTTACGTTAATGCAGGAATCAAAGCTGTCTAACATTATGTAGCTTGTGGGAAAAGAAAATTTCAAATAGGTAGTTGAGTCATTTACCAGAGTTAGATCTACCTAGAGTTAGATTTTACCTAGAGTTACTTAGAATTAGATTTTGTGTGTGTGTGTGTGCTTAGTTGGTCAGTTGTGTCTGACTCTTTGCCACCCCATGGACTGCAGGCTATCAGACTCCTCCATCCATGGGAATTCTACCATCAAGAACACCCACTGGAGTGGGTTGCCATGCCCTCCTTCAGGGGATCTTCCTAACCCAGAGAGCAAACCCAGGTCTCCTGCATTGCAGGTAGATTCTTTACTGACTGAGCCATAAGAATTACCTAGAATTAGATTTTAACTAGTAATATTTATATTTGTTTGAAATGCTACTGATTCTTAGAAAAACAGGTCTATCCATAACTGTGAACAAAAATATCTCAAATCCAAACAAATTGTATAAGAGTTATTCACATTTTCCATTATACATGGCACTCTCCATCTTTATTAGCAAAACAAATTCCAAATTCAACTTACAAGTGTGGTTTTTAGAGCCAGGCCTAAAAATCTTTCTCATAAAATTCATAGTTTTATTTCAGAGATAACTAAGTTATTAAACTACCTATTTATCAAAATAAAAATGCTTATGTTTCTCTTTATGTATAATAATTCTTTTTCTAGGAGTTCATTTTACAAAACAAAATGTATACATAATATTTAAACACATATGGAGGGATGTTAATCAAAGCATTGTTTAAACAACCAAAGACAGAAAACAATGTAAAAATTCACCATTAGGGAATGGTTGAAACCATTTTTTATTCAATAAATATTTCTCATGCTTTACTATGTACCAAGTACTATTGTGAGACCTGAAGATATAGCACTGAAAAGAGATAATATTCTATAAATAATGGTACATCCCTATAATGGCAAACAATGCATTCATTAAAGAGTGTTAGTATTTCTGTGCTGGTGGTCTGAACATTGTTTAGTGAAAGGAATCAAGAACAATTTTTATAATCATCTATCTGTGATATTAAAGGTACGTGGGAGGGTATGGATGTGGCTATATGTGAATATGTCAGTGTGGGTTTTCTGTTTGTTTTAGGTTGGCCAAAGCTGGGGAGAGTGCTCCTCTTTCTGCGTTAAACTTTATTTTGATGATGAAATCACAATGAGAAGAATATTTCAGGACACTAAGCAATAGAATATATTCAAAGGATTTCATGAAACTTTTATTTTCTTTCAAATGCATAGAAAAAGTAGATTTTATCAATTCTACTTCTTGGCTTCTTCCTATTGATGAGAAGAATAATCAACTATTTAATTGTTTTGGGGCTTTTACTTTTGTATTCGTTCCTTGATGGCACATGACAGAACTGGTACCCATAGCTTATAACTAAGTCACCAGAGGATTTGACTGCATCTGATTTCAGCACAATGGAGATAGGTAATGCAGGTAGTTGTCCTGTCAATATCCTGGATTTCCCACTGATTGGAGGAGGTGGCCTTGTGCAAAATTCAATCACACCCCTATTCTAAATTCCATTATGACTTCCTCTTGTTTAGTTCTCTATTCAAAAGAATGTGTTCGGTTCTATTTAGTAAGACGTAAATATAAAAAAGGAGCAAGGAAGTAAAATTCTTAAGACGATAAAACACAAACAAACCTCAGGGTTTGAAGACGCACTTCAATTATTCTTCCTCATAACATTTTACAGATGATTTAGAGGAAAGTGTCCAGCAAACTTATTTGGCATATCTTGTTTAAGAGAAATGATCATACTCTATCTCCCTCTCATCTTGGTCTACAGAAGGAAGCATCATTGTTTGGCAGTAAGACGATTATAGGTTTTTAGCTCCATTTGGGAATTTTCCTGAGACTTTTCAGTGTGTGTATGTGTGTGTTTCTTTATTTTATGTGTAATGTTTCCAGTAGTTGCTTCTGAGAAGTGGGACTAAGAATTTAGGGTTTTGTTTGGAAAGGAGATTACTTTTTTGCAATCAACTTTTTATTTTGGAATAATGTCAAATCACAAAAAAGTGGCAAAGATAATATAAAGTTTTCATATAACATTTATTCACTTTCCCCTATATTTCCTTTTTTTAACTGGGGGAAAATGTACATAACACAAAATTGCCATTTATATCATTTCTGAGTATACAATTCAAATTCAATGGAATTAAATGCAGAGTGTTTGCATAGCTGTCACTACCATACATCTCCATAATTCTTTTCATCTTGTAAATTTGAAACTCTTTAGTAACTAAACAATAGTTCTCCATTCCTTCATCTCCCTAGTCCCTGGCAAACACCATTATATTTTCTGTCTCTGTGAATGTGATTATTCTAGGTACTTCATATAAGTGGAATCATACAGCATTGTCTTTTTTTGACTGACATTTCACTTATATAATGTGTCCAAGTTTCATTCATATTGTTACATAAATCAGAACATTCTTCCTTTTTAAAACTGAATAATATTTTGTCATATTTATATGTCTCATTCTGCTCCATTTATCCTTTGATGGACAATTTTATATTACCACCACCAGATCACAAGGATTCTAATTTCTTCACCTCCTTGCCACACTCTTTACTTCCTGTTTTTTGATAGGCCCTTATCTTTCAACACCATAGTACATTTATCACAATAAAGAAACCAACATCAATACACTACTATTAACTAGAATTCATTTTACTCAAATTTCACTATTTTTTTCCACTAATGTCCTTTTACTATGAGATGTCATTTTTACTTCATACTTTTTTGCAATGATTCAGATTGTTAATCTTGTATTTCAGTTTTCTAAAGCTAAATGTTAAAATATGTAAATATCCAGTTTATGACTACTTTCCATGGTTCAAAATCTGTTCAATATTTATTTATCAAGCACCTAAAATATGGCTAAGCCACTAGAGAAATTGAGAAGAGATAGGTAGAAGGGAAAATACAACCCATTCCCTTAATTTCCTTTCAGTGCATATTTTAAAATTAAATAGTTTTTAAAACAAATATTTGACTTGGAATATCAATAACCTCAGATACACAGATGGCACCACCTTTATGGCAGAAAGTGAAGAAGAACTAAAGACACTCTTGATGAAAGAGAAAGAGGAGAGTGAAAAAGCTGGCTTAAAACTCAACATTCAAAAAACAAAGATCATGACATCCAGTCCCATCACTTCATGGCAAATAGTTGGGGAAACGGTGGAAACGGTGACAGATTTTATTTTCTTAGGCTCTAAAATCACAGCAGATGGTTACTGCAGCCATGAAATTAAAAGACTCTTACTCCTTGGAAGAAAAATTATGACTTAGACAGCATATTAAAAAGCAGAGACATTACTTTGCCAACAAAGTTCTGTCTAGTCAAAGCTATGGTTTTTCCAGTAGTCATGAATGAATATGAGAGTTGAATCATAAAGAAAGTTGAGTGCCAAAGAACTGATGCTTTTGAAGTGCGGTTTTGGAGAAGACTCTTGAGAGTCCCTTGGATTGCAAGGAGATCAAAGCAATCCATCCTAAAGGAAATTAATCATTTGAAGGACTGATGCTGAAACTGAAGCTCCAATACTTTGGCCACTTAATGTGAAGAACTGACTCTTTGGAAAAGATCCTGATTATGGAAAGATTGAAGGCAGGAGGAGAAGGGAACAGCAGAGGATGAGATGGTTGGATGGCATCACCAACGTGACAGACATGTGTTTGAGCAAGCTCTGGGAATTGGTGATGGACAGGGAAGCCTGGAGTGCTACAGTCCATGGGGTTGCAAAGAGTGAGATATGACTGAATGACTGAATGGAACTGAAAGTAAGTCATAATGAGAAAGAACTGAATTATAAAAATAACTAAAATTTAAGTTATAATGTTAAAGGACATTCATACTTCATATTCCAGCCACTTTGCAAAGCACTTCACATGATTTACATGCATTATCTCATAGTCCAAAATAACTGCTAACAATAGGTTATTTTTTCTGCTAAAATTATTTCTACTTATCTATGAAAACCTGAGAAACCAAAGAATTGGATGACATGTATAAAGAAAAACTATATGTAACAGAGATAGAATTTGAACTTCTTCTCATTTGTTAAACATCTTATTGAAGCATAATTGATTTACAATATTGTAATTTTTGCTTTACAGCAATGAGATTCAGATATACAAATATTCTATTTCATATCATTTTTCATTATGGTTTGAGCTTCCCTGGTGGCTCAGCTGGTAAAGAATCTGCCTGCAATGTGGGACACCTGGATTCAAACCCTGGGTTGGGAAGATCCACTAGAGAAGGGAACAGTTACCCACTCCAGTATTCTGGCCTGAAGAATTCCATGGATTGTGTAGTCCATGGGGTCACAAAGAGTTGGACAGGACTGACTTTCATTTTCACTTCTATTATGGTTTATTAAAGGATATTGAGTAGAGTTCCCTGTGCTGTACAGCAGGACTTTGTTGTTTATCTGTTCTGTGTATAACAGTTTATATCTGCTAATCCCACACTCCCAATTCATCCTTCTTTCATTGGGAACCACTACTCTTGAACCCCTTTCTTTATAATTCCAAAATCTCTATTGTTTTGCACTCTGCCTTGTGGTTTCTGTTAATGACTTACACTTGACCATCAGTCAAGGTCAAATAAGTTGACTTTGTTATTTCTGAACTCAAGATAACTGACAGGTCAGGTAAATTAAGGCAAGAAGATAACAGCAAATAAAAAAGGAGATCCACCAAAAGGAAATCCAATACACATTAATTATGCACATTTTGCATACTCTCTAGTGGCTACTTTAAATCACGATGTGCTCAAGACATTCGAAATATAAAGCATACTTAACTTCAGTGTCCCTTCGTGTGTTTGTAGCTCATAGCTGGAACTGCATTCCACTGTGATTTGTTCCCATTTTCATTAAATCTTGGGCTTTAAAAGATTTTATTTCTTCCTCCTGTAGGTTCACCCATAAAATATGTTGAAGAATCATATCTTCTCTTGAGGCCATTTTTTCCAAGTACTGTATATTTCAAAGTGATAGCCCAGAGGTGGAAGAGAGATTAAGTGGAGGAAGGCACATTGAGAGGGAGGCTGCAATTGCAGTTAAAGAATAAAGCAGGGAGCAATTTGAGGAGGAAATAGCTTCTTGGCTTAAAGTGTCATCTTCTCTTAATACAGGTGAGGGTTGGTACTTTTCACCAGAGTTGTATTTTCATGAAACTTTGCAATATTTATCCACAGGTATTTAAAGTATGAAAAGTAAAGACTCAGCTAGAAAGTTTGAAAACTTATTGAAATTCAGACTTCTCTAGAAGTGTAGCTTTTTCTAGATGGAGGGTACATTTAAGATTGGTTTTTATTTAGTTTAGGTTCACTCACTATTCTGACCCTGGAGAGAATGTTACAGCAGTTAATTATGAGATTAGTGAAAGTGAAAGCTGCTTAGTCATGTCCAACTCTTCGCGACCCCATGGATTATACAGTCCATGGAATTCTCCACGCCAGAACACAGGAGTGGGTAGCCTTTTCCTTTCCCTTCTCCAGGGGATCTTCCCAACCCAGGGATCGAACCCAGGTCTCCCAATTGTGGACAGGTTCTTTACCTGCTGAACCACAAAGGAAGCCCAAGAATACTGGAGTGGGTAGCCTATCCCTTCTCCAGGGGATCTTCCCGACCCAGGGATGAAACAGGGGTCTCCTGAATTACAGGCCGATTCGCTAGCAACTCAGCTATCAGGGAAGCCTGATAAGGTGGTATAAAAGCCTTGAGTACAATTATGGCTATTTTACTAAGGAGGCAAGTAGAAAATATAGAATAATCAAATGTCAATGCTTAACAGTAGCATTAAAACAGAAATATGTCTTCCAAATCTTACTACTGTAGATAATCTCTATTATTTGCAGAAAAAGTTTAGAAAAAAGCTATCCAAAGAAAGATTTGAGATTCCTTGAGGTATAAGTGATCGTTTAAGTAGGTATAACTAAGACGAATAAAATTCCTATCTTCATTGTATGTTAAGCTGCTCAAAGGCAAGGAACATGTCCCCCTTTTTAGGTATCAGTCATTTACCTTGAGGCCTTCAATAGTGTTCTTCCTCTCTGAACCCTTTTTTTTGTGATATAATACCTACAATAGCAAATAATGGAGTTATTAATTTATATCATTATGTAGTAAAATGATGCAAAACTTTAAATTCAAAATACTTAGCTTCTGCTATTTAGCAGTTATTCAGTAATCTATGATTTCTAAAAAGCAATTACAATACATAGTGGTGATGACATAAGAGAACTTTAAAAATTATCGGCTGATATATAATGTTTTTGGGCTTCCCTGGTGGCTCAGCAATAAAGAATCTGCCTGCAATGCAGGAGATGCAGGTTCTATCCCTGGGTCCAGAAGATCCCCTGGAGGAGAACATGGCAACCCATTCCAGTATTCTTGTCTGGAAAATCCCCATGGACAAAGGAGCCTGGCCGGCTACAGTCCATAGGGTTGGAAAGAGTTGAACACAACTGAAGCGACTTAGCATGCATGCATACATACAGTGTTTTGCTAGGGATAGTCTAATATATAGTTAAATAACTTAGCTAACCCTTTGCTGTCTGATTATTTGTATTATGTCAACTCAGAGTTAGAGTTTCCCAGGTAGCCCTAGTAAAGAATCCCCCGCCAATGCAGGAGCCATAAGAGATACAGGTTCAATCCCTTTAGGGAGGGCATGGTAATCCACTCCAGTTTTGCCTGAAGAATCCCATGGACAGAGGAGCCTGGCAGACTACAGTCCATAGGATCGCAAAGAGTCAGACACAACTGAAGCAATTTAGCATGCATGTTACCCAGAATAAGGATATAATTATTGTGTAACAGTTTAAATCAGAGCATAGCCTGTGTCATTTATCAAACATTATTCTGGTGAGAAAAGAGATACAAGTTTCAATGCAAACACATGGCACAGAATGTCATCATTAGTAAGAAGGCTGTTTTATAGTAATAGATCAGATTTAATCTGGTTTTCAGGTTAAAAGCTGTAATAAAACTTTAATTGCTTTTCTTCCAAGATAAGCTTTAGAATAAGGTAATCTATCCCTGAAAACTTTAAATGGTACATAATGATAGTTGGCAGTTCATTCACTTTACTATGTATAATTATCTATTCTGTCCCTGGCCTTTGCAAGACAGGTCATTGTTTTGGATCGGGTTATCCCAGATGCAGACCTGAAGTTAAGGACTTGAGTGCTAGTGATTTATAAAGTAAATGCTCCTAGAAGAAGGATTAGAGTGGTAAAGATGGATGAGAAGCAGCTATTAAAGGGAGGTAAGCCAAGAAAGGGTGAAATTTCAGAGAAAGTTTCAGTCTCAGCTTGATCCCACAAGGAACTATATCCCAGAATATGTGTCCCCTGAAGGCAAGGGAACAACAGGCTGTGGTGCTGGAGTGTAGCTTGGAGACTGACTCTGTGGCAGGAGGAGAAGGAGCAAGAGAATGGTCATGTCCCAGGTCACAGTGAATCCCAGGAACTGGCCGCCAAGTGAGTGTCCTTGGCTTTGAGAAGAAGAAAGTGAAAGGTAAGCCAAGGTAAAGTGAAAGTGGGTTTATTGAAAGACAGATGCACTTTTCTAAAACCAAAGTGCAGGCCTTCTTGAAGGATAAGAACACCCCCAAGGTATGGGGTTGGTTAGTTTTTATGTGCTTGGTAATTTCATACTCTAATGAGTGAGAGGGATATTTTATATTTGGGGAAAAGGGTGGGGGTTTTCAGAAATTGGACCATGACTCATTTTTGTCCTTTTTGGTCATCCTTGGAACTGTCATGGCATGAAGTATAGTGATTTTTAGTATTATAAATCACTGCAGATGGTGATTGCAGCCACAAAATTAAAAGATGCTTACTCTTTGGAAGGAAAGTTATGACAGAATATTGAGAAACAGAGATATTACTTTGTCAACAAAGGGCCATCTAGGCAAGGCTATGGCTTTTCCAGTAGTCATATATGGATGTGAGAGTTGGACTATAAAGAAAGCTAAGCACCAAAGAATTGATGCTTTTGAACTGTGGTGTTGGAGAAGACTCTTGAGAGTCCCTTGGACTGCAAGGAGATCCAACAAATCCATCCTAAAGGAGATCAGTCCTGGGTGTTCACTGGAAGAACTGATGTTGAAGCTAAAACTCCAATACTTTGGCCACCTGATCGAAGAGCTGACTCATTGGAAAAGATCCTGATGCCGGGAAAGATTGGGGGCAGGAGGAGAAGGGGACGACAGAGGATTAGATGGTTGGATGGCATCACCAACTCAATGGACATGGGTTTGGGTGGACTCTGGGAGTTGATGATGGACAGGGAGGCCTGGCGTGCTGCAGTTCATGGGGTCGCAAAGAGTTGGACACAACTGAGCGACTGAACTGAACCTATAGCACTAGATAGGCATAATAGTCTGGTCATACTTGGGACCAAATATGGGAATTAAAAAGCCAAATGAAACTAAAGCAAACTTACATCTTCTGTCTCTTTCCCCAGCATCTCTGTCTCTTTGTAAAGAAACCCTCTTTTTGCTGCTCATCCGCTATTTGGACTCCAAGCAACTAGTCTCCTTCTTAAGTCTTCATGAACTGTCACTTCCAAGAAAATGCTGACTGCCTGAAGACTTCTGGGTCTCTTAGTTCAAGGTCTTGGAAGAGGAAATCTGACTGGGTCAGGTAGCAATCTCAGTTTCCATATGCTTTGGCTGGGGAGGAGGGAGCTAGTGTAACAAAATATGGCTTGAAAGAACCCACCGGTTCACCTGAGGCTTGAATGTGGCAACTCTCAGAGAATTAAAAAAGGCAAGTTCATGTTGATGTATAGCAAAACCAATACAATATTGTAAAGTAAGAAATAAATAAATAAATAAAAAAGGCTGGGCATGTATCTCCAAAGTACATCTATTTTACTACAAAACACAATTACCCCACATTTGAAAGAATGTGTAAAAGGTGGCAATTAAATGCTATTCTTTAAAATATATTTGTTTTATGGACTTGGAAGGGAAAAAAAAAGCAGATTATGAGGTCTATTTACTGGTATTTTAATGATCTGCTGTTATACATAAAATCAATAAAATATGGAAATACAGAAATGCATAAACTAACACCTTTGACAGTTGCCTTAAGAGTAAGATTATCTTTAAATAACTGAGTTTTGTACACACTTAGTCGCACTGTAAATTGTATAGTCTCTCAGAAAGTAATTTGATAATAGGCATAAGACTATAAAAATGTTCATGTCCATTGACCTAGTAATTTCACTTAAGAGAAGCTATCATAAAGAGTTCCAAATATAGGGGAAAAGCTTTATGCACCATGAGTTTATTGCAGAAGTATTTACAGAGAAAATAGAAAATAAACCAAATATGCTTCCAAAGGGGAATAATTAAATAAATTGCTGAAATATTTTTGACCCATTAACGTTCTGGTTATGAAGAGCATGAAATTCCATAGAAAAAGGTTCATGTACCAAGTGAAACAGCAGAATGCAATACTGTTCTCAGGAAAGAATGGGGGTAAAACTACATAGCGAAAAAAGAAATACTCTAAGACACTAATCATGTTTGGCTCAAAGTGATGAAATTATAATTTTTTTCCTCTATTTCCTGAGTTGCTTCCAATATGTTTGTTATTTTTATATACTGAAAAATAGTTTAAAATTGCTAAAGCATTATTACCATATTCTCCAATAAATATAGTTTGTATTCTCTGGAGCTCTTTCTTAACATTCTTCAATGGCCTACCAGCTCTCTTGAAACCTATTACTTTTTGAAAGGATTTCATGAGTTAAAGACTGTATCTCTAAGTATTTGGAAACTTCTGAGAGGAAAATAGAAAAACCAGCTTAAATAACTACTGTGGAGAACTTCAGAAGGGTCTGGAAAAGTGGCTGTTAAAAAAAAAAATTGTTTGCTGGAAGTAGAGTGAACCTATAAATCCTCAGAAATATCTGAAACTGTCAGTTACAAAGCACCAATGATGACAGAAGGATCTACGGCATTCAATATGTCTTATGAAGCATCCTGGAAAGCTGCACGAGGGATGGTAATTAGCAAACACTCAAGTAACCATCAGCAATGTAGATATTCTTTTTAAAATAAGTTACTCTGATTCTCATGCCTGTTTATGGGAGGCTGGAGTATTATAAAACCACACAGAAGTAAAAAAAAGAAAAAAACTGCATTTCTTATGCTCAGAATCAGTAAACAGTGGTTTTCTTATCGAAATTGTTTTGAGAAAACAGTGCTATGACTTTAGAGCATGAAAGGAGAACTAAATTATTATGACATCATCGTGAGTTGTAAGTTGTAAGGCAACAATATTTCCAAATTATGTTCTGCAGAACACCAGTCCCAAGAGATGCTCCTTTAATGAAAGCAGTTAGGGCTTGAAATGTATGTTGAATACATGTTCTCTTTATCAACAAATATATTCCTAAAATTTTCCACAATAAAGATAGCTATTTTATTAGCATTTTCACAGTTTAACTGCTCATGATATCTCCTTCTCTGCCATACTATAACTGTTGTCATTAAGTAAAAGCAGTTTCCAGTAAAATATAGTTTGGAAAATGCTGTGTGATGTTGACAGATTTCATAGACTACTAGATCTAAGTTCAAAGTCAGTTTCTACACACTTACATTTAGAAATATAAGTGAGTTACTTGAACTGTTTTACTGACCCAAAGTCTTTAAATGGCTTTGACTCAGCTAACATATAGTGAGAAACATGCAAGACTCTATTAGGAATAAAAATCTCTTACATCTGGTAATTTCTGAGATTTTGCACCTACTCACTTCTGTAGAAGATATCCATTTTTATCCTAGCTCTAGCTTCTCTTGGTCCACACACCAATATTTATTATTGGCCTTCCTTGTTTTTGCTACTGATTTTGATACACATTTTCAGGTCTGTTTAGGGACCACAAATTCTGGGCATAGGGCTAAGGCAGAGCACTTCAGAATGTCCACACATTGCACCACTGAGCAACAGTGGAGCAGCTAGAACCAGCAAAGCTAGCTCCCTCCTTCCTGCAGTTACCTCTAGGTCCCTCTATGGAGAAATTCTAACATCCCGCTCAACGTACAGCAAGAATTCTAGAGGAATCCAATCTAAAATTAAAGAGCAGGTATTGAAGGGCAAATTTGGATGTGAGACATGATAAATAATAACTGCTTCTATAGTGACATCTCACTCTGGTTTTAATTTGTATTTATTAATGACTAATGATGGTGGACAATTTTTCTTTTGTCAACTCTATCTTCTTTGGTGAAGTGTCTGTTCAAATCTTTTGTACCCTCTGTTTTTAATTGATTTGTCTTCATTATTTAGTAGTAAGAATTCCTTATGTTGTCTTTATGTATTCTTTTACTGAATACATATTTTGTAAATACTTTGTCCTGTATGTGGTTTGTCTTTTAATTCTCTTAACTGCACCTTTTGAAGAACTTTTTAAAATGTTTGATGAATTTTAATTTTAATGTATTTATATTTTTTAAATTTTGATGAATTTATTTTATTTTTTTTGTTTTTGCCAAACTCAAAACCAGTTACTTTTTTTATATTGTCTTCCAGAAATGTTAGTTTAAACACTTACATGTAAGTCTATAATCCATTTCAAGTTAATTTGTGTATGTGGTGTAAGGTAAAGTCAAGGTTTGCAGTTTGCATAAAAGACAGTGAAGACAATTCCATGATGAAAGTGAAAGCAGATTCAAGGACGATAGTTACACAGAAGCTAATCTATCCAGTTTGTAGCAAGGGTTTCCAGGAGCCCAGGAATAATATCTCCAAAGAGGAAGTAATAGAATCTCTGATGTATTTGACCATGATGAGATAAGCTTTACATTTTTGATAAATAATTCAAGAGAATTAATGATAGGGCCATAGAAAACTAAGCAACAAAAAAAGTAATTATTAACCCTAGAAAATACAAAAAGATTTACAGGAAGAATTATATAATCTTAGTAATGTGACACAACTGTGCATAATATCTTTTTAGAGAAGTAAAACTATAAAATGTCATAGAAATATATTGGGGAAATGGATAAAAGGAAATGCCTCTGTGTGGGTCAGAGTATGTAATGCTTGTGTGTGAATGCAAAATCCTTCCTTCTTTGGAAGACTGGCAAGATATACTATCTATAATAGAAAAGAAAATCAAGGAACAATATTATGAATATATTATAGAAAATGTAGACATAAATGGTCAAAACAATAGTTAAAAGAAGAAACTGGCTGCTAGGGAATGGGCAGAAATTGGGGCTTGGAAGGGAAAGAAAATGCCATTTTGAAAATATCTATCTGAACTTTTAAGCCATGTATGCTAGGGAATGGGCAGAAATTGGGGCTTGGAAGGGAAAGAAAGTGCCATTTTGAAAATATCTATCTGAACTTTTAAGCCATGTATAAGAATAAATTTAATACAGGGAAAATTTTAAAGAAAACTTATGAAGAAATATAAATAATGTATAAAAAGTGGCCTATTTGAAACTTTCAAAAAAATTACTTCACAAAAAAACTTAGTAAAAAGGGAGATTCTTTACATATTTTTCTATAAATGGAAGAAAATCTCAATAGATCAAATAACAAACCAAATAAACAACCAAAATAATAAACTACTAATAACAAAATTGTCTGGAAGATAAAGCACTTTGTTTAACCCAGGTCCTAACATCCCAGCTTGACATAGACTGTATAAGACCATGGTAAAATTCTGAGATTTACTCCCTGTGTTCATACATAATAAGCCTAAAGAATTTGCAGCCTTCAGAAGATTACCAAAATATTAATTATTATTTCACTATAACAGTATAAATATTGATCAATCGAGAAATCTAATATAGGAAATAACTTTTTGTTGTTATTAGTGACAAGAAATTTTTACTTCCTATAAATTTTTACATCCAAAAATTTTCCCCTATTTGAAAATATATAATGGTAACTTCTGGTAAACTTAGAAGCATTTAGCCCTAATTTCAAAGAAAATATCGTACTTCATAGAGAATTAATTATATGTGAACAAAGATATATATTTTTTTTAATGTTGTACTCTTTAAAGCACTTAATAAGATATTTGAATTTACATTTGAAAGCTAGATAGTTTCACTGAAATGTATAACATCAAAGTACTGAACAGATTAGGGGGTACAGATTCCTTCTATCATTGTTCAAGCTACAGTAATCCCATAGTAACCAAGGGATTGTTAGGAAAAAATAAAATTTCAACATTTTCACATGTGCAAATCACTTCTGAAACTTTATGATAATGCTGATGCTAAAATCCATTTACATATTTTTGAATTTTAGAATATTGGAAATGTGTCTACTTAATAAAAATAAGAAATTAGTATTAATTTTTTGAATTTTTTTTAAGTTTCTAATATTTTTCATTTTCTGGAAAAGAGGTGACATTATTAAAATAGTTGAAAAACTGGATATTGAGTATCAGTCACTTTGCTTCAAGGTATAGATACATGCTAGCAAATCAAGCAAAGTGGGGAAAATTTTCAAGTACTGCAAAATTAGTCCTAATGGAATGGTGGAATATTATGGAGGACTCGAGTTTGTTCTCATGACCTGGCTATCTAGTGAGTCACTAATAATCATAACAACAACAATAATAACAGTAAGCATTCTTCACTCTAAAACTGCACCCATAAAATGATGGAGATTTTCTAGCTTATCCCTGTGATCCAGCCACTGGTTTCGATTGGTTAACCCAGTTTTCATGAAGAACTAGACAAAGCATGGCACCTGATTAATTTATATGCTGTTGGCCAGACACTGCTGCTGCTGCTAAGTCACTTCAGTTGTGTCCGACTCTGTGCGACCCCATAGACGGCAGCCCACCAGGCTCCCCCATCCCTGGGATTCTCCAGGCAAGAACACTGGAGTGGGTAGAAAAAAGCTATTATAGGTGGCCTTTGCATCAGGCTCTTGAATGTAGTCAGCTTTGGTTAAGATAAGAGGTTTAGAGTATAATAAACATGGTGACCTACAGGCAAAGAAGGAAGAAAGCAATATGGTGGCCACAATGGATTTCTCAAACAAGAGCATTTAGTGGGCAGATGTATTTTTACCCTGCCCAGTAAAAAAATTCTACATCCTTTAAAATTCAGTTGAAGTGCTGACAATTCTTATGATCTTTTCTTGATCTCTATTAAGAATTAATGGTTAATCTGTGAATGTGCCTAGCATATTTTTTATGATTTCATATATTGGCAACTTCAGTTTTGTTCATTATGGCTTATTATTTATGTTGTAAAGAATGGAGTCAGATGCTCCAAAGAAAAAATCCCAGGCCTTCATCAAGTTGTCTCAGTTTGCTTTCTGGTTATCTTTTATCTGTTTTCTTATCAACTGAGAATATGATCATCCAAGTTACCATCATATCTTTTCTTATTTCAATAAGTCTCCTAATATGCTGCTTACTTTATAATCTGTTATCTCGCCTATAAAGAAAAACTTAGTTGTTTTTTTTTTTTTTTTTCTTATATAGGGAAAAACTTATTTTCCCTACTGTGTGTTTCCTTCTTTACTCATATAAAATACATTTCTGGTGACCAAGTGACCATTTTTTTTTTTTTTTTCTTACACTGGACAATGCCCTGTGATACCAACTGAGTCTTCTAAATTGTAACTCAATTCTAACACTATTTACCTGGAGATAGTGTCAGATCTCACAGATAAGTGCTCAGTCCCACAAGACTGCTCCCACTATACTTCACATGTCAATTGCAAGTAGCAGGTTTCCAGGTTTCCCACAATTGTTTGATTTGCCTACAAATCAGAGGTCGCCATGTTTCCCTCCTAGGGTTTGATTAATTTGTTAGAGTAGCTCAGGGAAACACTTACTTATGTGTATCAGTTTATCAAAGGACATGATAAAGGATACATATGATTAGTCAGATAAGCTCTGGGAGGGCCCCAAGGACAAGACTTCTGTCACCATAGAATTGGGGTGTGTCACTTCCAGAGTCTAGGTTAAAGCAGAGACATTACTTTGTCAACAAAGGTCGGTCTAGTCAAGGCTATGGTTTTTCCAGTACTCATGTATGGATGTGAGGATTGGACTATAAAGAAGGCTGAACACAGAAGAACTGATGCTTCTGAACTGTAGTGTTGGAGAAGACTCTTGAGAGTCCCTTGGACTGCAAGGAGATCCAACAAGTCCATCCTAAAGGAAATCAGTCCTGGGTGTTCATTGGAAGGACTGATGTTGGAGCTGAAACTCCAATATTTTGGCCACCTGATATGAAAAGCTGACTAATTTGAAAAGATCCCAATGTTGGGAAATACTGAAATCAGGAGGAGAAGGGGACAACAGAGGATGAGATGGCTGGATGGCATCACCGACTCAATGGACATGAGTTTGGGTAAACTCCAGGAGTTGGTGATGGACAGGGAGGCCTGGTGTGCTGCAGTTCATGGGGTGCAAAGAGTTGGACATGACTGAGTGACTGAAATGGAACTGGAACTTCCAGAATAGATGTGTTTGTGAGATTAGAAACTTTCACACTTCGGACTGCTAGGATTTTATACAGACTTCTTCACGTAAGCATGATCAATAACTGATTGAGTTTCTAGCCTCTCTCTTCTCTCTTGAGGTTGAGCACTAGAGCTGAACATTCCAAGCTTCTAATCGTGGCTTCTTGTCCTGCATACTGTTTTCTCAGGAGGCAGATAAGACAGTTTGGTATTCCCATCTCTTTAAGAGTTTTCCAGAGTTTGTTGTGAGCCACACAATCAAAGACATTGGCATAGTCAATAAAGCAGAAGTAATGTTTTTTCTGGAACTCTCTTGCTTTTTTAATGATCCAACAGATGTTCACAATTTGATATCTGGGCCATCTGCCTTTTCTAAATCCAGCTTGAACATCTGGAAGTTCATGGTTCATACGATGCTGAAGCCTCACTTGGAGAATTTTGAGCATTATTTTTCTAGTGTGACATGAGTGCAATTGTGTAGTAGTTTAAACATTCTTTGGCATTGCCTTTCTTTGGGATTGGAATGAAAACTGACCTTTTCCAGTCCTGTGGCCACTGCTAAATTTTCCAATTTGTTGGCATACTGAGTGTAGCACTTTCACAGAAACATTTTTTAGGGTTTGAAATAGCTCAGCTGTAATTCCATCACTGCCACTAGCTTTGTTCACAGTGATGCTTCCTAAGGCCCACTTGACTTTGCATTCCAGGATGTCTGGCTCTAGGTGAGTCATCACACCATCATGGTTATGTGGGTCATTAAGATCTTCTTTGTATAGATCCTCTGTGTATTATTGCCATGTCTTCTTAATATCTTCTACTTCTGTTAGGTGTATACAGTTTCTGTCCTTTGTGGCCTCCTTAGAAATCTGTATGTAGGTCAAAAAGCAACACTTAGAACTGGGCATGGGAGAATGAACTGGTTCCAAATTGGGAAAGGAGTATGGTAAGGCTGTTTATTGTCACCTTGTTTATTTAACTTATTTGCAGAGTGAATCATGTGAAATGCCAGACTGGATGAAGCACAACCTGGCATCAAGATTTCAGGGGAAAATATCAATAATGTAAGACATGCAGATGACACCATCCTTATGGCAGAAAGTGAAGAGGAATCAAAGAACTTCTTGATGAAAGTGAAAGAGGAGAGTGAAAAAGTTGGCTTACAGCTCCACATTCAAAAAACTAAGATCTTGGCATCTGGGCCCATCACTTCATGGCAAACAGATAGGGAAACAATGGAAACAGTACAGACTTTATATTCTTGGGCTCCAAAATCACTGCAGATAGTGACTGCAAACATGAAATTAAAAGATGTTTGTTCTTTGGAAGAAAAGCTATGACAAACCTAGACAGCATATTAAAAAGCAGAGACATTACTTTGCCAACAAAGGTCCTTCTAGTCAAAGCTGTGGTTTTTCCTGTCGTCATGTATGGATGTGAGACTTGGACCATAAAGAAAGCTGAGTGCTGAAGAAATGATGCATTTGAACTGTGGTGTTGGATAAAACTCTTGGAAGTCCCTTGGACTACAAAGAGATTAAACTAGTCAATCCTAAAGGAAATCAATCCTGAATATTCATTGGAAGGACTGATGCTAAAGTTCCAATACTTTGGTCACCTGATGCAAAGAACTGACTCTTTAGAGAAGGCCCTGATGCTGGGAAAAATTGAAGGTGGGAAGAGAAGAGGATGACAGAGGATGAGATGGTTGGATGACATCACCATGTCAATAGACATGAGTTTGAACAATCTCTAGGTGTTGGTGATGGACAGGGAAGCCTGGCGTACTGCAGTCCATAGGGTCACAAAGAGTCAGACATGATGAGTAATCGAGTTGAAACATGGCGTGGACTTCTCTGTAGCTAGTGCCCATCCAGGAGCCCATCCAGTTAAGAGATGCTCTTAGAGCTCTCATCATTTAGTGATGTACAAGGTTATAGTAGCCTTGTGTTAATGACAAGTCAAAGACCAAGCACTGCAACAAGAGATCTCTTTATGTTCTCACAATAGAAAGAAAAAGGAGAATTGATATTGAAGGAACAGACAGAAGTTTTCCACATACCTGATTTCTAAAGCTTTAAGCTAAAATATTGTGTGGCCAAAATGTTCATGCAGCTTTTCCATAAGATGGCTCTAGTAAAAGTAGAACTTATTTATCTTTAACTTCATTTAAAACAATTTTGTGAGACTGTATTGGGACAGCTATCATATCAGCATGCATTAAAAAAAGTTTTTCAAAATTGATGCATTTTTGTGTCATCATTTTAATACTGAACATGGAATAAAAAAGTATTTACAGCATATTATATTTTATTATTTCAAGAAAGGTAAAATGCAACTCAAAAAAAAAAAGGTTTGTGCAGTGTAAGGAGAAGGTACTATGACTGATCAAATGTGTGAAAAGTGGTTTGTGAAATCTTGTGGTAGAGATTTATCCTCAGACAATGATCAACAGTCAGGTAGACCACTTGAGGTTGATAATATCAAACTGAGACATTAATTGACAATAATGAATGTCAGATATCCTAAATGAGAAGTCAGGTGGACCTTAGGAAGCATCACTACAAACAAAGCTAGTGGAGGTGATGGAATTCCAGTGGAGCTATCTCAAACCTTAAAAATGATGCTATTAAAGTGCTGCAGTCAATATACCAGCAAATGTGGAAAACTCAGCAGTGGCCACAGGACTGGAAAAGGTCAGTTTTCATTCCAATCCCAAATAAAGGCAATGACAAAGAATGCTCAAACTACCACCCAATTGCACTCATCTCACACTCTAGCAAAGTAATGCTCAATATTCTCCAAGCCAGGCTTCAACAGAATGTGAACAGTGAACTTCCAAATGTTGAAGCTGGTTTTAGAAAAGGCAGAAGAACCAGAGATCAAATTGCCAACACCCATTGGATCATCAAAAAAGCAAGAGAGGTCCAGAGAAACATCTACTTCTGCTTTACTGACTATGCCAAAGCCTTTGACTGTGTGGATCACAACAAACTGTGGGGAATTCTTAAAGAGATGGGAATACCAGACCACCTGACCTACCTCCTAAGAAATCTGTATACAGGTCAAGAAGCAACGGTTAGAACTGGACATGGAACAACAGACTGGTTCCAAATTGGGAAAGGAGTACATCAAGGCTGTGTATTGTCACCCTGCTTATTTAACTTATATTCAGAGTACATCATGAGACATGCTGGGCTGGATGAAGCACAAACTGGAATCAAGATTGCTGGGAGAAATATAAATAACTTCAGATAAACAGATGATATCACTCTTAATGCAGAAAGCAAAGAAGAACTAAAAAGCCTCTTGAAAGTGCAAGAGGAGAGTGAAAACATTGGCTTAAAACTCAACATTCAGAAAACTAAGGTCATGGCATCCAGTTACATCACTTCATGGCAAATAGATGAGGAAACAATGGAAGAGTGAGAGACTTTATTTTCTTGGGCTCCAAAATCACTGCAGATGGTGACTGCAGCCATGAAAGTAAAAGATGCTTGCTTCTTGGAAGAAAAGCTATGACCAACCTAGACAGCATTTTAAAAAGCAGACACATTACTTTGCCAACAAAGGTCCAACTAGGCAAAGCTATGGTTTTTCCAGTACTCATGTATGGATATGAGGGTTGGAGTATAAAGCTAAGTGCTGAAGAATTGATGCTTTTGAACTGTGGTGTTGGAGAAGACTCTTGAGAGTCCCTTGGACTGCAAGGAGATCCAACCAGTCCATCCTAAAAGAAATCAGTCTTGAATGTTCTTTGGAAGGACTGATGCTGAAGCTGAAACTCCAATACTTTGGCCACCTGATGTGAAGAACTGACTCACTGGAAAAAACCCTGATGCTGGGAAAGATTGAGGGCAGGAGGAGAAGAAGACAACAGAGAATGAGATGGTTGGATGGCATCACTGAGTCAATGAACATGAGTTTGAGTAAGCTCTGGGAGTTGGTGATGGACCGGGAGGCCTGGCCTTCTGCAGTCCATGGGGTTGCAAAGAGTCGGACATTACTGAGCAACTGAACTGAACTGAACTGAATGTTTCACTATGTTGGAGATAACCAACATACTCACAGTATCCAAATCAAGTGTTGAAAACAATTCGAACCTGCTTGGTTATGTTAATCACTTTGATGTTTGGGTTCCATATAATCTAAGTGAAGAAAACCTTCTTAGCCATATTTCTGCATGTAGTTCTCTATTGAAATGTATCAGAAAACCTTTTGTTTGGAAACCAAATTGTGATGGGTGATGAAAAGTGGATATGTAAAAAATGTGGAACAGAAGAAATCAGGGAGCAATTGAAATAAAACACTACCAACGACACCAAAGGCCAGTCTTCATCCAAAGAAAGTGATATTGTGTATTATGAACTCCTTCCAGAAAACCAAATGATTAATTCCATCAAATTCTGCTCCCAGTTAGACCAAATGAAAGCAGGACTTGATGAAAGATTTCAGAATTGGTCAACAGAAAATTTATAATCTTCCATCAGGACAACACAAGACCATGTGTTTGATGACCAGGCAAAAATTGTTACAGCTTGGCTGAGAAGTTCTGACTCATTTGCTTTATTTACCAGATATTTCACCTTTGGATTTTCATTTATTTTGGTCTTTGCAAAATTCTCTTAATAAGAAAAAGTTCAATTCCATAGAAGATCATAAAAGACATCAATAGTTAGAAGTTTTGGAAAGATGGAATTATGAAGTTGCCTGCAAAATGGCAGAGGTAATGGAGTAAAATGGTGAATACATTGTTCAATAAGGTTCTTGATGAAAATGAAAAATGTGTCTTTCATTCTTGCTTAAAAAATCAAAGGAACTTTTTGACCAACCCAATAATACCCCACAGGAATGTGAAAGAGACTGAAGTGAGTAATTTACGAAGCAGGATGAGTACAAAGAAAAGTTATTCTAAAAAATTAAGTACTAAGATGCCATATATTTTTTTTTTACTTTTTTTTTAATTTAATTTTATTTTTAAACTTTACAATATTGTATTAGTTTTGCCAAATATCGAAATAATCCGCCACAGGTATACCCACATTCCCCATCGTGAACCCTCCTCCCACCTCCCTCCCTTACCCTCCCTCTGGGTCGTCCCAGTGCACCAGCCCCAAGCATCCAGTACCATGCATTGAACCTGGACTGGCGACTGGTTTCATACATGATATTATACATGTTTCAATGCTATTCTCCCAAATCTCCCCACCCTCTCCCTCTCCCACAGAGTCCATAAGACTGATCTATACATCGGTGTCTCTTTTGCTGTCTCGTACACAGGGTTATTGTTACCATCTTTCTATATATATATTTTTTTAATAAAAAGCAAGACAATGAAACAATAGGCAAACATGTTATACTGGTGAATGAAAGGACTCTAAGGCTTATGATCTTCAATCTTACTCACCACTGTGGCACCCGAAATCCAGGAGTGGTGATGGATGTGCATGGCACATAGTTATATAATAACATCAATGAGGCTGAAGTTCAGGCTGTCTGCCTCTTTTTGCTTTCCACTTTGCCTTAACTTATATTAAGGAACATTTGTTTCTCCTTCTCACTCCCCAAATAAGATATGCAATTACAAATGTTTTAGATGCTGTGGCTATGCATCTGTCTTCATCTTTATCATCAAACATATCATCACCATCCAATAAATATTTAATAAGTGTGAAATATGGGCCAGACTGTATTCTAGGAACTCTGAATATAAAGATTTCAAAAATAAACCCAAATCCTCCATTACATCGAGATTACTATCCACTGAGGTGAGACAAAAAGTGAATGTGATAAGAAATGAGTCATGGTAAATGGCACAATGAACAACACTGAGGAAAGCTAAGCAGGCAAAGGGATATAGACTTCTCAGGAGGAAGGCTGCAATTTTAAATAAAGCAATCATGGAAAAGCTCACTGAGAGAACATGCAGGGGAAGCGTGATCCAAGAAAAAACAAATGCAGGTGTCCTGACCTTGGTAAGGAGCAGTGAGGAGGCCTGTGTGGCCACAGCAGTGAGCCGGAGGAAATGATTTCAGACAGAAAGGGAGTGAGGTAGAAATCTGTGCAGCCAAAGTGTAAGAGGCCTCTTAAGCATTGTCAGAACTTGGCTTATCCTTTATTAGTGATGGGGCACTTTCAACCTTAGAGGCTTATGAACAAAGGAGTGATAAGATCTGGTTTTTATTTTAATAGATTAATAGCACAAAAATTAACTCAATTTACTGTTAATCTGTTCCTGGCCCTATAATAAATGTATTATGTACATCATTTAATTATTATAGTACCCAAACTAGCTTATATTATCCCTATCTCTACGAATGAAGAAATTAAGTCTCACAAAGTTTGAACATTTCTCTACTAACAAGTAGTATTCTTAGGAGGCAGTCTCAGATATATCTGTGAGCAAATCTTCACTGTTATTCACATGGTTTTATTTCGATCACTACTGTGATAGTTCACTTGAAAGGTTTATGTGTGCTTGTCTCCCCATAAAATTTTTCCCATTATATTCTGTCCACTGACATCATAAATAGATGTGATAAAAAGGTATTCTAGTGTGCCATTCTGAAGAGCAGTATTACTTAGATAGCAGTTATTACTCATTAACATTTGATGAAAACAACCTCTGTGCCATGACTCTCTTAATCTAAACAGTATATGATAAGTAACATGCCCCTGCAATTGGAGTACAACTTCTAAAGGTGTTTCCTTTTTAAACTCAGTAATGAGACATTTACATTTATATCTCATTTGCATAGTTATATGAGCTTCTCTCAAGTCTCTTCCCTCTGTTTCTTTGAAATCTTTCCTCTGTCTATATGCTTCCCTCCATACATGTTGGCTTTCCTGATTTGCGTTCCTCCCTATCCCCATGGTCCTCACACAAATGCCAGGCACAGCAGTCCCCTTATTTGGAAAGACAGTCATGGGGGATATTTTGGATATTGCTACTCTCTTTATTAACCTTACCTCTCTCCTAGTTGCAGATCAACCACTAACGTGTGGGGCCTAGAACAATAGTACAAACAGAGACTTTATGTTTCTGTCTACTTAAAAGATAGAAATCAAACTATATTTTGATTTGAGAATTCTGACTATTTGCAAACCCATGGACTGCAGAACGCCAGGCTTCTCTGTCCATCACCAACTTCAGGAGCTTGTTCAAACTCATGTCCACTGAGTCAGTGATGCCATCCAACCATCTCATCCTCTGTCACCCCTTCTCCTCCTACATTCAATCTTTCCAAGGATCAGGGTCTTTTCCAGTGAGTCAAATCTTCCCATCAGGTGGCCAAAGTATTGGAGTTTCAGCTTCAGCATCAGTCCTTCAAATGGATATTCAGGACTGATTTCCTTTAAGATGGACTGGTTGGATCTCCTTGGAGTCCAAGGGACTCTCAACAGTCTTCTCCAACACCCACAGTTCAAAAGCATCAATTCATCGGTGCTCAACTGTCTTTATAGTCCAACTCTCACATCCATACATGACTACAGGAAAAAGCGTAGCTTTGACTAGATGGACCTTTGTTGGCAAAGTAATGTGTCTGCTTTTTAATATGCTGTCTGGGTTGGTCATAGCTTTTCTTCCAAGCAGCAAGCATCTTTTAATTTAATGGCTGCAGTCACCATCTGCAGTGATTTTGGAGCCCCAAAAATAAAGTCTCTCACTGTTTCCATTGTTTCCCCATCTATTTGCCATGAAGTGATGGGACCAGATGCCATAATCTTAGTTTTCTGAATGTTGAGTTTTAGGCCAACTTTTTCACTCTCCTCTTTCACTTTCATCAAGAGGCTTTTTAGTGCTTTGCTTTCTGCCATAAGGGTGGTGTCATCTGCTTATCTGAGGTTATTGGTATTTCTCCCAGAAATCTTGATTCCAGCTTGGGCTTCATCCAGCCTGGTATTTCACATGATGTACTCTACATAAAAGTTAAATGAACAGGGTGACAATAAACAGCTTTGACATACTCCCTTCCCTATTTGGAACCAGTCTGGTGTTCCATGTCCAGTTCTAGCTGTGGCTTCTTGACCTGCATAGAGCTTTCTCAGAAGGCAGGTCAGGTGGTCTGGCATTTCCATCTTTTTAAGAATTTTCCACAGTTTGTTGTAATCCAGGCAGTCAAATGCTTTGGTACACTCAGTAAAGCAGAAGTAGATGTTTTTCTGGAACTCTCTTGCTCTTTTGATGATCCAACAGATAGGGTCACATGGTAGTTTTATTTCTATTTTATTTTTTTAAGGAAATCTCCATACTATTCTTCAGTTCAGTTTAGTTCAGTCGCTCAGTCGTGTCTGACTCTTTGAGACCCCATGAATCACAGCACGCCAGGCCTCCCTGTCCATCACCAACACCCGGAGTTTACCCAAACTCATGTCCATTGAGTCGGTGATGCCATCCAGCATTCTCATCCTCTGTTGTCCCCTTCTCCTCCTGCCCCCAATCCTTCCCAGCATCAGGGTCTTTTCCACTTAGTCAACTCTTCTCATGAGGTGGCCAAAGTATTGGAGTTTCAGCTTCAGCATCAGTGCTCCAATGAACATGGACTGATCTCCTTTAGGATGGACTAGTTGGATCTCCTTGCAGTCCAAGGGACTCTCAAGAGTCTTCTCCATCACCACAGTTCAAAGGCATCAATTCTTTGGTTCTCAGCTTTCTTTACAGTCCAACTCTCATATCCATACATGACCACTAGAAAAACGATAGCCTTGACTAGATGAATCTTTGTTGGCAAAGTAATGTCTTTGCTTTTTAATACGCTGTCGAGGTTGGTTGCAACTCTCCTTGCAAGGAATAAATGTCTTTTAATTTCATGGCTGCAATCACCATCTGCAGTGATTTTGGAGCTCCCAAAAATAAAGTCTGACACTGTTTCCACTGTTTCCCCATCTATTTGCCATGAAGTGATGGGACCAGATGCCATGATC
>NW_011494647.1:1519493-1534710 GCF_000754665.1 Bison bison bison | reverse complement strand
TTTCTCAAGAGGCAGGTCAGGTGGTCTGGTATTCCCATCTCTTTCAGAATTTTCCACAGTTTATTGTTATCCACACAGTCAAAGGTTTTGGCATATTCAATAAAGTAGAAATCGATGTTTTTCTAAAACTCTCTTTCTTTTTCAATGATCCAGCAGATGTTGGCAATTTGATCTCTGGTTCCTCTGCCTTTTCTAAAACTAGCTTGAACGTCTGGAAGTTCACAGTTTACATACTGCTGAAGCCTGGCTTGGAGAATTTTGAGTATTACTTTACTAGCATGCAAGGTGAGTGCAATTGTGTGGTAGTTTGAGAATTCTTTGGCATTGCCTTTGTTTGGGATTTGAATGAAAACTGACCAAAAAGAATGAAGGGATGGAGCCAAAGCAAAAACAATACCCAGTTGTGGATGTGACTGGTGAAAGAAGCAAGGTCGGATACTGTAAAGAGCAATATTGCATAGGAACCTGGAATGTTAGGTCCATGAATCAAGGCAAATTGGAAGTGGTCAAACAGGAGATGGCAAGAGTGAACATCAACATTCTAGGAATCGGCCAACTAAAATGGACTCTAATGGGTAAATTTAACTCAGATGACCATTATGTCTACTACTGCGGGCAGGAATCCCTTAGAAGAAATGGAGTAGCTATCATGGTCAACAGAAGAGTCTGAAATGCAGTACTTGGATGCAATCTCAAAAACGACAGAATGATCTCTGTTCATTTCCAAGGCAAACCATTCTCCTTAGAAGCTGTATCAGTTTACATCCTCACAAACAGTATAAGAGGATTTACTTTTCTCCATGTCTTCTCATACTTTTTGTTTGTAAATTTTTTTATGATGGCTATTCTGAGTGGTGTGAAGTAATATCTCATTGTAGTTTTGATTTGCATGTCTCTTATAGTAATGACGTTGAGCATTTTTTCATGTGTTTGTTAGCCATCTGTAAGTCTTTGTTGGAGAAGTGTCTGTTTAGGATTTCTGCCCATTTTTCAATAGAGTAATTAGTTTTTCTGAAATTTAGTTACTTGAGCTATTTATATACTTTGGAGATTAATCCTTTGTTAGTTGCTTCATTTGCAATTACTTTTTCCCATTCTGAGGGTTGTCTTTGCTTCTTGTTCATCATTTCCTTTGATGTGCAAAAATGTTAAGGATAAATGTTAAACGTTAAGGATCCTATTTGTTCATTTTTGGTTTTAGTTCTATTATTCTTGGCGGTTGATCATAGAAGATCTTGCTGTGATCTATGTCAAAAAGTGTTCTGCATACGTTTTCCTCTAAGAATTTTATATTTTTTAGCCTTACATTAAGTGTTTAAACCATTTTGAGTTTTTTTTGTATAATGTTAGCAGGTGTTCTAGTTTCATTCTTTTACATGTAGCTGTCCAGTTTTCACAGAACCACATATTGATGAGGCTGCCTTATCTCCATTGTATATTTGTGCCTCCTTTGTCAAAGATACGGTGTCCATAGGTGTATGGGTTTATCTCTGGGCTTGCTATCTTTTTCTATTGGCTCATATTTCTGTTCTGGTGCCAGGACCATACTGTCTTGATGACTGTAGTTTTGTAGTATAGTCTGAAGTCAGGAAGGTTGATTCCTACAGTAGGTTTTTCTTTCTCAAGATTTCTTTGCAATTCAGGCTCTTTTGTGTTTCCACACAAATTATGAATTTTTTTTCTAGTTCTGTGAAAAATACTATTGGCAGTTTGATAAGCATTGCACTGAATCTCTAGATTGTGTTGGGTATTATAGTCATGTTCATAATATTGATTCCTCCATTCCAAGAACATGGTATATCTTCCCATCTGTTTGTGTCATCTTTGATTTCTTACATCAGTGTCTTATAGTATTCTGCATACAGGTCTTTGATCTCTTTAGGCAGATTTACTCCTAGGTATTTTATTATTTTTGTTGCAATGGTAAATGGGATTGCTTCCTTAATTTCTCTTTCTGATTTTTCATCATTATTATATGACTTTACTATATTAATTAGCTCTAGTAAATTTCTGGTGGCATCTTTAGGATTTTCTACATAAAGTATTATGTCATCTACAAAGAGTGAAAGTCTTACTTCTCTTTTCCAATCTAGATTTCTTTTATTTCTTCTTGCTGTAGCTATGACTTCCATAACTATGTTGAATAATAGTGGCAAGAGTGGGCATCCTGGTCTTGTTGCTTCTCTTAGAGGAAATGTTTTCAGTTTTTTACCATCAATATTAATGTTTACTGTTGGTTTATCATATAAGGCCTTTATTACATTGAGGTGTGTTCCTTCTATGTCCATTTTCTAAAGAGATTTTATCAAAAGTGGGTGCTGAATTTTGTCAAAACCTTTTAGCATCTATTGAGATTATCATATGGTTTTCATCTTTTAATTTGTTTTAGTTCAGTTCAGTTGCTCAGTCGTGTCCGACTCTTTGTGACCTCATGAATCGCAGCACACCAGGCCTCCCTGTACATCACCAACTCCTGGAGTTCACTCAAACTAATGTCCATTGAGTTGGTGATGCCATCAAGCCATCTCATCTTCTGTCGTCCCCTTCTCCTTCAGCCCCCAATCCCTCCCACCATCAGAGTCTTTTCCAATGAGTCAACTTTTCGCATGAAGTGGCCAAGTACTGGAGTTTCAGCTTTAGCATCATTCCTTCCAAAGAACACCCAGGACTGATCTCCTTCAGAATGGACTGGTTGGATCTCCTTGCAGTCCAAGGGACTCTCAAGAGTCTTCTCCATCACCACAGTTCAAAATCATCAATTCTTCGGCGCTCAGCCATCTTCACAGTCCAACTCTCATATCCATACATGATTACTGGAAAAAACATAGCCTTGACTAGAAGAACCTTTGTTGGCAAAGTAATGTCTCTGCTTTTGAATATGCTATCTAGATTGGCCATAACTTTCCTTGCAAGGAATAAACGTCTTTTAATTTCATGGCTGCAATCACCATCTGCAGTGATTTTGGAGCCCCCAAAAATAAAGTCACCCACTGTTTCCACTGTTTCCCCATCTATCTCCTATGAAGTGATGGGACCAGATGCCATGATCTTAGTTTTCTGAATGCTGAACTTTAAGCCAATTTTTTCACTCTCCTCTTTCACTTTCATCAAGAGGCTTTTTAGTTTCTGTTCACTTTCTGCCATAAGGGTGGTGTCGTCTGCATATCTGAGGTTATTGACATTTCTCCTGTCAATCTTGATTCCAGCATGCAAAATAGATAGCCAGTGGGAATTTGCTGCATCACTCAGGGAACTCAAACAGAGGCTCTGTAACAATCTAGAAGAGTAGGATGGGGAGGAAGAGGAGAGGGAATTTCAGGAGGGAGGGGACATTGGTGTACCTATGGCTTATTCTTGTTGATGTTCAACAGAAAACAACAAAATTATGTAAAGCAATTAATTTAAAAATATATAAATATTTTTTAACAGAAACAAGAAAAATATAGTATATACAACCTAATTTTACACCTAAAAGACTGGGAAAAGAAGAACAAAAAACCCCCAAAGTTAGCAGAAGGAAATAAACCACAAAAGTCAGAGCAGAAAAAGTGAAAAGTACATTAAAAAAAAAAGTAAAGATTAATAAAACTAAAAACTGGTTATTTGAGAAGACAAAATTGACAAACCTTTAGTTAGACTCATCAATAAAAAAAAAGACTGAAGAATGAAATCAATGGCATCAGAAATGAAAAAGAAGAGGTTACAACAGACAATGAAGAAATAAAAAGTATCATAAGAGACTATTATGAGCAACTATATGGGAACAAAATGGATAATCTTAAAGAATGGACAAATTCTTAGAAAAGTTCAATCTCCCAAGACTGAACCATAAGAAATAGAAATTATGAACAAGTCAATTACAAACAGCGAAATTGAAACTGTGATCAAAAATCCCCCTGAGCCTTTGGCATAGGAGCATTGAACCCAATATCCTAGTCTACCAGAGAACTAATCTTAGTGGGTATCAGATAGTGAGTACTCACACAAAGGAAACCACTGGAATAAAGATACGTCATCACCCATCAACCAGTAGCACACTGTGCAGAAAGCCTCATCTAAATAACAAACCTCATTCAATCTTGGCCATCACAGGAAAAACAAACAAACAAAAACTCAGCACAAAGCTCACCCTATACAAAGCTTACACAAAAGATTACACCAAACTTAGGAGGGCAGAAACCAAAAGAAAGAAAAAATTCAACCTTGAAGCCTGGGAAAAAAAGATCTCAAACACAATAAGTTAAAAAATAAAATAAAATGAAATAATGAAAAGGCATAGAAATGCAACACAAATGAAGGAACAAACTAGAAGCACAAAAGTCCAAATAAATAAAGACAAAATAGGCAAACTACCTGAAAAAGTATTCAGAATAATGGTACTAAAGATGTTTTTAAAAACCTTGAAAACAAAATGGAGAAAATGCAAGAATCAATTAACAAACACCTAGAAGAATTAAAGAATAAACATACAGAGAGAAACAACACAATTACTGAAATTAAAACTACTCTAGAAGGAATCAATAGCAGAATACCTGAGGCAGAAGAACCAATCAGTGAGCTGGAATACAAAATGGTGGAAATAACTACTGAAGAGCAGAATAAAGTAAAAAGAATGAAAAGAACTGAGGATAGTCTCAGAGACATCTGGGACAATATCAAATGCACCTACATTCAATTTTAAGGGTTCCTGAAGATGAAGAGAAAAAGAAAGGGTATGAGAAAAATTTTGAAGAGATTATAGTTGAAAATTTCCCCAACATGGAAAAGGAAGTAGTCAATCAACTCCAAGAGGCACGAATAGTCCCATTACAGGATAAACCCATGGAGAAACATGCCAAGACACATACTAATCAACACAACAAAGACTAAACACAAAGAAAGAATATTAAAGGCAGCAAGGGAGAAGCAACAAGTAACATACAAGGGAAACCCCATATGTTTAACAGCTGATCTTTCAGCAGAAACTCTGCAGTCCAGAAGGGAATGGCAGGATATATTTAAAGTACTGGAAGGAAAAATCTACATCCAAGATTATGGTACACTGCCAGCATCTCATTCAAAATTGATGGAAAAATAAAACGCTTTTCAGAGAAGCTAAAGTTAAAAGAATTCAGTACCACCAAACCATCCTTACAACAAATGTTAAAGGGACTTACATAGAAATACAAGAGAAGAAAAAAAGATCTACAAAATCAACCCCAAACAATTAAGAAAATGGCAATAGGAACATGTATATCAATAATTACTTCAAATGTAAATGGATTAAATGCTCCAAGCAAAAGACACAGACTGGATGAGTGGATACAAAAACAAGACCCATATATATGCTGTCTACAAGAAACCTACTTCAGACCTCAAGACACATATAAACTAAAAGTGAGATGATGGAAAAATATATTTCATGCAAATGGGAAGCAAAAGAAAGCTGGAGTAGCAACCCTCATATCAGACAAAATAGACTTTAAAATAAAGGAGATTATAAGAGATAATGATCAAAGGATCAATCCAAGAGGAAGACTACTAACTGTAAATATCTATACATCCATCATAGGACTACCTCAATGGTAAGACAAACACTAACAGACAAAAAAGGAGAAATTGACAGTAATACAATAGTAGTAGGAGACTTTAACACCCCACTCACACAAATGGACAGATCATCAAAACAGAAAATTAATAAGGAAGCACAAGTCTTAAATTACACATTAGATGAGATGGATCTCATTGATATCTTCAGGACATTCCATCCAAATGCAGAAAAATATGCCTTCTTAAGTGCACATGGAATGTTCTTCAGGATACACCATATCTTGTGTCACAAATCAAACTGCAATAAATTTAAGAAAACTGAAACTATATCAAGCATCTTCTCCAACCACAATGCTATGAGACTAAATATAAATTACAAGAAAAAAACTGTAAGAAACACAAACACATGGAGATTAAGCAAAACGTTTCTAAATAACCAACAGGTTACTAAAGAAATTAATAGGGAAATCAAAAAATTTCTAGAAACAAATGACAATGAAAACACGACAACTCAAAAATTATGGGATTGAGCAAAAGTAGTTCTAAGAGGGAAGTTTATAGCAATACAATCCTACCTCAAGAAACAACAAAAACATCAAATAGAAAACCTAACTTTACACCTAAAACAACTGGAAAAAGAAGAACCAAAAAAAATAACCCAAAATTAGTACAAAGAAAGAAATCATAAAGATACGAACAGAAATAAATGTAAAAGAAATGAAAAAAAAAAGTAAATGTTAATAAGACTAAAAGCTGGTTCTCTGAGAAGATAAACAAAATTGACAAACCTTTAGCCAGATTCATCAAGAAAAAAAGAAAGAAGAATCAAAAAAAAAATTAGAAATGAAAAAGGAGAAGTTACAACAGACAATGCAGAAATATAAAAGATTATAAGAGACTATTATGAACAATTAAATGGCAATAAAATGGATAGCCTGGAAGAAATTGACAGATTCTTAGAAAAGCTCAATCTTCCAAAACTGAACCAGGAAGAAATAGAAATTATGAACAACCTGATTATAAGCACTGAAGTTGAAGCTGTGATCAAAAGTCTCCCAAAAAATAAAAGCCGAGGACCAGATGGCTTCACAGGAGAATTCTATCAAACATTTAAAAACAGCTAATGTCTATCCTTTTAAAACTCTTCCAAAATTTTTTCAAAGGAAGGAACACTTCCAAACTCATTCTACAAGGCCACCATCAACCTGGTACCAAAACCAGACAAAGACAACACACAAAAAAAGAAAACTACAGGCCAATATCACTGACAAAATTTAGGTGCAAAAATCCTCAACAAAATTTAGCAGAGTTCTGTAACACATCAAAAAGCTCATACACCATGAACAAGTTGGTTTTGGTTTTATTCCAGGGATGCAAGGATTCTACAATATACACACATTGATCAACGTGATACACCATGTTAACAAATTGAAAGGTAAAAACCATATGATAATATCAATAGATGCAGAAAAAGCCTTTGATAAAATTCAGCACCCATTTGTGATTAAAACTGTTTTGACAAAGGAGGCAAAAATATACAATGGGCAAAGTTAGCCTCTTCAATACGTGGTGCTGGGAAAACAGAACAGCTATGTGTAAAAGAATGAAATTAGAATACTTCCTAACACTACACACAAATATAAACTGAAAAATGGATTAAAGACCTTAATGTAAGACCAGAAACTATCAAACTCTTAGAGGAAAACATAGGCAGAATACTCTATCACATAAATAATAGCAATTTCCTCTATATCTAACATTCTAGAGTAATAAAAATAAAAACAAAAATAAGTAAGTGGGACCCAGTTAAAAGGTTTTGCACAGCAAAGGAAACTATAAACAAAGTGAAAAGAGAATGCTGAGAATGGTTAAAAATAATAACAAATGAAACAACTGACAAAGGATTATTTCCAAAACATATAAGGAGCTCATACAAGTCAATACAAGAACAACAAACACCCAGTCAAAAAGTGAGCAGAAAACCTAAGCAAACATTTCTACAAATAAGACAAACACATGGTTAATAGACACATAAAAAGATGTTCAATATTACTCATTATTAGAGAAATTCAAATCAAAACTTGAAGAATCTTCATGCAATGCAGGAGACTTAGGTTTGATTCCTGGGTCAGGAAGATCCACTGAAGGGCATGGCAACCACTTCAGTATTCTTGCCTGGAGAATTCCATGCATAGAGGAGCCTTGCAGGTTACAATCCAAAGGGTTGCAAAGAGTCAGACACGACTGAAGCAACTTAGCATGCAAATTGAAACTACAACGAGATATCAGCTCACATCAGTCAGAGTGGTCATCATCGAAAAGTCTAAAAACAATAAATGCTGGATAGGGTGTGGCAAAAAGGGGACCTTCTTGCACTGTTGGTGGGAATGCAAACTGATACAGCCACTATGGAAGATAGCATGTAGATCCCTTAAAAAAAAACTAGGATTAAAGCCACTGTATCACCCAGCAATTCCACTACTAGGCATATACCCTAAGGAAATCAAAATTGAAAAAGATACATGTATTCCAATGTGCACCTCAACACTATTTACAATAGCTAGAACATGGAAACAACTTAGATGTCCATCGACAGATGAATGCATAAAGAAGTTGTGGTACATATATACACAATGGAATATTACTCAGCCATAACAAGGAAAGCCTTTGAGTCAGTTTTAATGAGGTGGATGAACCTAGAGCCTATTATACAAAGTAAAGTAACTCAGAAAGAGAAAAACAAATATCATATACTAACACATATATGGAATCTAGAAAGATGGTACAGAAGAAGTTATTTGCATGGCAACAATGGAAATATAGACATAGAGAACAGACTTACGGACTTGAGCTGGGGGTTGGGGAGGAAGGAGAGGATGGGTTGTGTGGAGAGAGAAATATGCAAACTTATATGCCATAAGTAAAATAGATAGCCAGTTGGGAATCTGCTGCATGACTGAGGGAATTCAAACTGGGGGTCTGTAACAACTGGGGCTAAAGGGCTGGGACTGGGTGGAGGGAGGTGGAAGGGACATTCAAGAAGGAGGAGCAGATGTATATCTATGGCTGATTCATGTTGATATTTGGCAGAAACCAACACAATTCTGTAAAGAAATTATCCTTCAATTAAAAAATAAGTTAATTAAAAAAATAATAATTCTTGACCAGCTACCATGTAACAAGAACTATAACTCTATGAGATAAAAAGCAGTATGAGCAACCACTAGATTCTTCCTTAAAACGGTTCTTGTAACAAGGGTCAAAAATGAAGAACTAGACGGAAAATGAATTGACCTGTCATGGCTTTTCCTACGTTTCCATTCTTAATCTGCCTGCAATATGGGAGACCTAGGTTCGATCCCTGGGTTGGGAAGAGCCCTAGAGAAGGGAATGGTATACTCCACTCCAGTATTCTGGCCTGGAGAACTCCATGGAATGTACAGTCCATGGGGTCACAAACAGTCAGACACAACTAAGTGACTTGCACTTTCCATTTCTTCCCAGAAACCCTTACTTTATATAGACAATGAAGTATATGTGGGAGGGGGGCACTCTTTGGTGAATATGAATCCATTTACAATGAGAAAAATGTTTTCAGACATGAGTCATCAAGTTCTATGGTATTAGTCACAGAAACCAGGAAACTAATGACATTTAGGAGTTAACCATCTTCTGAACTTTGTGAATCTTGTCGCACACAGCTGGAAGAGGCCATCAAAGCAACAATTTGTATCAGTGATTCTTACCGCTTTGAGGTTTGCAGAACTTCTTTGAAAATCTGATTGTATTACCTCCTTCTTTTCTAGAAAATGTGGACAGCATAACTGAAAAATTACATATTTCAAGTAGTTGGTATTTTTCTTGAAAACCATCCATGGATTCCTAGAGTATCATAGAGACCTTGAATTAAGAACAATCATCATGTAAAAATACTTTGCTGATACAAATTAATACAGATGTAGTTAATTCATTTAATCAATTCAATGAATTATTATATATATAATGCTTAGAATAGTCTCTGGCTTACAGTAAGTATTCAATAAATGTTAGATAACTTTCTTTATATTATAGTTGCATTGAGTTTCTCATGTACTATGTATTTTCAAATGCTAGACTAACAGTGCTAGACTAACATTCTCTGTGTTTGTTATAGGCTAGTCATATATTTAATTTAAAATTTCTACTTCTCCTAAGCTGTAGAAATTTTAATGCTTACTGTTTTATAGATGAAGAAACTGAATCTAGAGATGTGAGCTTTCCCAATGTCAGAAAGGTTTGTATGCAAATTTAGTATCTCTGATTTCAGAGCCTAACCTTTTATTCCTTCTAATATATCACTGTTAGTTGATTCCATGCAGCCTATTGAAACCTCATCTGGGATGATTCACTTTTATCCCCATTTGGAATACATATAGCTTAGAGAAGGAATTTTAGTTAGTATCATCAACTCAGATCAAAGCTAAAACCAGAGAGAGGCAAACTCCCTACTTAAACTAAATGCCATATATTTGCATTGGCAGTATGCTCAAGTGTTATATTTTCATAAAGTCAAAGAATATTTAAATTATAATAAGTTCCCCTTGTCAAGTGACCTCTACCCCCACACACCTCAAAGAAAAGGCTGAATATTTTAATTCCTTTACTTTTAATATTAAAAATTCTAGGACACATTTTAAAGTTTATATAGTTTGGGAATGGAATGAGGCCTTGAGACATTTAAAAGGTTATATAGTCTGGGAATGGAACAAAGCCTTGCATTTTGTTTTTGTCTTATTACAGTGCAAGTCAAAGGTGCTATAGACTAAAATATTCTTAGTTAAATCTCAGAGTTGGGAATTTAAAATCTAGAGAGATGATTAACACTCTTATTTTTCTTAAGAGTCAAGGCAAGTTTTTTTTAAAACATCTAAGATATTCTGATTTTAAATATTTCTTAGAGTACTTGAGTCTTAAATGTTCAGACTCAAGAAAAACTGAAGCAATCTGTTTATATTTGAATCCTTAAGAAAGCAGAAAGATTCATGCAGGCAAGTCTTTAATCACATTTCTGATCGAGTGATGAAACTAAGATATCAATGGAAGAAAGATCACCCAGTTTATCAATCATAGTCAATTGAATCTCCAGGAATCTAAAAAGTTTGGGCAAGAAAGGGAGAGAAGCTTCATTGTTAAATAGAAGCTGCCTTTTGAATTGTTTTCCACTATTAAAGCAAACAATGAAATTCCTCTTTTCTCCTACTACCTCTCGCTTCCCCCAAAACAGATTTGTAATCTCATCTGCCCAATCAACTAAACTGTTGTCTTCTTCACATATTCTACCAGATACTGCATTTTTAAACAGTCAATAGAAAAATAGTTTTGTGAATAGTTACATAAGATTCAGAAAGAGAAAGAATATTAAAATGTAATGAGAATCCTAAGAAAATACCTGTGTGTAGACATGTGGGATGGGGGCAGGGAGAGTCCATGGAAAGAAAAACAATGAAACCTTCTACTTCAATCCTCTTTGTCAAACACATTTAATGAGTTTCAGAAAAATGCCTACCACCAAGGAGGGAAGTGAGCAGACAGCACCCCCAGAGCATCAGACTTCCTGGCATCTTTCCCCCAGGTCTGCCCTGAATTATGTCTTGGCCAGAGTATGAGCTGGACTGGAGAGGGGAGGGGAGAGCAGCTATAGCCACTTCTCTGGATTATTTTCTTGTTTTAGTAGGTGTGTGCCAGAGTACGCAAGAAAGGAAAGAGGCATAAAAAAGAGTCTGGAAGTAAGGAACTGGATGGTTTTGAGTGTCATAGAGGTAAGTAGAGATTTATCATATACTGTTCCTGGACCCTTCCTCCCAACTGGTTATTTGGGTCATACTCTGGTCTGACCCAAACAGGTCCCAAATTGGCCAGATACAGATGCTCTGTGTCTCTGAGTCAGCTGGCTGACTTTCACTTCAGCAGGTAACACAAAGATGATTATTTTACGAGTTCAGAAATGTGAAATATGTTGGGAAGCACTTCCTACATAGTATATGGCCCATACCTTGATCATCACTCAGGTTAGTTCAGTTGCTCAGTCCTGTCTGAATATTTACGAGCCCATGGACTGCAGCACGACAGGCTTCCCTGTCCATCACCCACTCCCAGAACTTGCTCAAATTATTTCATGTCCATTGAGTCGGTGATGTCATCCATCTATTTCATACTCTGTTGTCCCCTCCTCCTCCTGCATTCAATCTTTCACAGCATCGGGAGCTTTTCCAAAGAGTCAGTTCTTCACATCAGGTGACTAGAGTATTGGAGCCTCGGCTTCAGCTTCAGTCCTTCCAATGAATATTCAGGACTGATTTTCTTTAGGATTGACTGGTTGGACATCCTTGCAGTCCAGGGAACTCTCAACAGTCTTCTCCAATACCACACTTCAAAAGCATGAATACTTTGGCACTCAGCCTTCTATATGGTCCAACACTCACATGCATACATGACTACTGGAAAAACCATAGCTTTGACTAGACAGACCGTTGTCAGCAAAGTAATGTCTCTGGTTTTTAATATGCTGTCTAAGTTGGTCATAGCTTTTCTTCCAAGAAGCAAGCATCTTTTAATTTCATGGCTGTAGTCACCATCTGCAGTCATTTTAGAGCCCAAGAAAATAAAGTCTCTCACTGTTTCCATTGTTACCCCATCTGCTTGCCATGAAGTGATGGGACCAGATGCCATGATCTTAGTTTTCTGAATATTGAGTTTTAAGCCAACTTTCCACTGTCCTCTTTCACTTTCATCAAGAAGAGCACTCTTTAGCTCATCTTTGCTTTCTGCCATAAGTGTGGTGTCATCTGTGTATCTGAGGTTATTGATATTTCTCCCAGAAATCTTGATTCCAGCTTGTGCTTCTTCCAGCTCAGCATTTCGCATGATGTACTCTGCCTACAAATTAAATGAGCAGGGTGACAACATACAACCTTAAGGTACTCCTTTCCCAATTTGGAACCAGTCTGTTGTTCCATGTCCGGTTCTAACTGTTGCTTCTTGACCTGCATACAGATGTCTCAGGAGGCAGGTCAGGTGATCTGGTATTCCCATCACTTTAAGAATTTTCCACAGTTTGTTGTGATCCATACAGTCAAAAGCTTTGGCGTAATCAATAAAGTAGAATTAGAATTTTTCTGGAACTCCTTTGCATTTTCTATGATTCAGAGGATATTGGCAATTTGATCTCTGGTTCCTCTGACTTTTCTAAACTCAACTTGAACATCTGAAAATTCTCTTTCCACATACTGTAAAACCTCACTTGGAGAACTTTGAGCATTACTCTGCTAGCATGTGAGATTAGTGCAATTGTGCTAACCCAAGACCATGCCCCAACCACTAAGGCCAAAGAAGCTGAAGTTTAATGGTTCTATGATGATCTACAAGACCTTCTAGAACTAACACCAACAAAAGATGTGCCCTTAATCATAGGGAACTGCAGTGCAAAGTAGCAAGCCAAGAGATACCAGGATAACAAGCAAGGTTGGCCTTGTAGTGCAAATGAAGCTGGGCAAAGGCTAACAGCATTTTGTCAAGAGTCACAGTGGTCATAGAAAACACCGTCTTCCAACAACACAGGAGATCACTCTACACATGGACATCACCAGATGGTCAATATCAAAATCAGATTGATTATATTCTTTGCAGCCAAAGATGGAGAACTTCTATACAGTTATCAAAAGCAAGACTGGGAGCTGACTGTGGCTCAGATCATGAACTGCTTATTGCAAAATTCAGAATGAAATTGAAGAAAGTAGGCAAAACCACTAGACCATTCAGGTATGACCTAAATCAAATCCCTTGTGATTTTACAGTGGAAGTGACAAATAGATGTAGGGGATTACATCTGATAGACAGAGTATCTGAAGAACTATAGATGGAGGTTCATGACATTATACAGGAGGCAGTGATAAAGACCATGCATAAAAAAAAGAAATGTAGAAAAGCAAAATGGTTGTCTGAGGAAGCCTTACAAGTAGCTGAGAAAAGAAGATAAGTGAAAGGCAGAAGACAAAAGGAAAGATTTACCCATGTGAATGCAGAGTTTCAAAGAATAGCAGATAAGAAAGCTTTCCTCAGTGATCAGTGCAAAGAAATAGAGAACAACAATAGAATGGGGAAGACTAGAGATCTCTTCAAGAAAATTAGAAATACCAAGGGAACATTTAATGCAAGATAGGCTCAATAAAGGACAGAAATGATATGCACCTAACAGAAGCAGAAGAAATTAAGATGACGTGGCAAGAATACACAGAACTATACAAAATAGATATTAATAAACCAGATACCTTGATCATAGCCTTCAGTTCAGTTCAGTTCAGGTGCTCAGTCATGTCCAACTCTTTGTGACCCCATGAATCGCAGTACTCCAGGCCTCCCGGTCCATCACCAACTCCCGGAGTTCACTCAAACTCATGTCCATTGAGTTGGTGATGCCATCCAGCCATCTCATCTTCTGTCGTCCCCTTTTCCTCTTGCCCCCAATCCCTCCCAGCATCAGAGTCTTTTCCAATGAGTCAATTCTTCGCATGAGGTGACCAAGTTCTGGAGTTTCAGCTTTAGCATCATTCCCTCCAAAGAAATCCCAGGGCTGATCTCCTTCAGAATGGACTGGTTGGATCTCCTTGCAGTCCAAGGGACTCTTAAGAGTCTTCTCCAACACCACAGTTCAAAATCATCAATTCTTCAGTGCTCAGCTTTCTTCACAGTCCAACTCTCACATCTATACATGACCACTAGAAATACCATAGCCTTGACTAGACGGACCTTTGTTGGCAAAGTAATATCTCTGCTTTTCAATATGTTATCTAGGTTGGTCATAACTTTCCTTCCAAGGAGTAAATGTCTTTTAATTTCATGGCTGCAGTCACCATCTGCAGTCATTTTGGAGCCCCCCAAAATAAAGTCACCCACTGTTTCCACTGTTTCCCCATCTATTTCAAATGAAGTGATGGGACCAGATGCCACTATCTTAGTTTTCTGAATGTTGAGCTTCAAGTTAAATTTTCACTATCCTCTTTCACTTTCATCAAGAGGCTTTTTAGTTCCTCTTCACTTTCTGCCATAAAGGTGGTGTCATCTGCATATCTGTGGTTATTAATATTTCTCCTGGCAATCTTGATTCCAGCTTGTGCTTCTTCCAGCCCAGCGTTTCTTATGATGTACTCTGCATAGAAGTTAAATAAGCAGGGTGATAATATACAGCCTTGATGTAGTCCTTTGCCTATTTGGAACCAGTCTGTTGTTCCATGTCCAGTTCTAACTGTTGCTTCCTGACCTGCATACAGATTTCTCAAGAGGCAGGTCAGGTGGTCTGGTATTCCCATCTCTTTCAGAATTTTCCACAGTTTATTGTGATCCACACAGTCAAAGGCTTTGGCATAGTCAACCAAGCAGAAATAGATGTTTTTTCTGGAATTCTCTTGCTTTTTTGATGATCCAGCAGATGTTGGCAATTTGATCTCTGGTTCCTCTGCCTTTTCTAAAACCAGCTTGAACATCTGGAAGTTCATGGTTCATGTATTGCTGAAGCCTGGCTTGGAGAATTTTGAGCATTACTTTACTAGTATGTGAGATGAGTGCAATTGTGCGGTAGTTTGAGCATTCTTTGGCATTGCCATTTTTTGGGATTGGAATGAAAACTGACCTTTTCCAGTCCTGAGGCCACTGC
>NW_011494647.1:1495267-1519393 GCF_000754665.1 Bison bison bison | reverse complement strand
GGCCACTGCTGAGTTTTCCAAATTTGCTGGCATACTGAGTGCAGCACTTTCACAGCATCATCTTCTAGGGTTTGAAAGAGCTCAACTGGAATTCCATCACCTCCACTAGCTTTGTTTGTAGTGATGCTTTCTAAGGCCAGCTTGACTTCACATTCCAGGATATCTGGCTCTAGGTGAATGATCACACCATCGTGATTATCTGGGTCATGAAGCTCTTTTTTGTACAGTTCTTCTGTGTATTCTTGCCATCTCTTCTTAATATCTTCTGCTTCTGTTAGGTCCATACCATTTCTGTCCTTTATCGAGCCCATCTTTGCATGAAATGTTCCCTTCGTATCTCTAATTTTCTTGAAGGATCTCTAGTCTTTCCCATTCTGTTGTTTTCCTCTATTTCTTTGCATTAATCGCTGAGGAAGGCTTTCTTATCACTCCTTGCTATTCTTTGGAACACTGCATTCAGATTCTTATATCTTCACTTTTCTCCTTTGCTTTTCACTTCTCTTCTTTTCTCAGCTATTTGTAAGGCCTCCTCAGACAACCATTTTGTTTTTTTGCATTTTTTTTTCCATGGAGATGGTCTTGATCCCTGTCTCCTCTACAATGTCACGAACCTCCAGCCATAGTTCATCAGGCACTCTGTCTATCAGATCTAGTCCCTTAAATCTATTTCTCACTTCCACTATATAATCATAACAGATTTGATTTAGGTCATACCTAAATGGTCTAGTGGTTTTTCCCACTGTCTTCAATTTAAGTCTGAATTTGGCAATAAAGAGTTCATGATTTGAGCCATAGTCTGCTCCCAGTCTTGTTTTTGCTGACTGTATAGAGGGTATTCATGTTTGGCTGCAAAGAATATAATCAATCTGATTTCAGTATTGACCATCTGGTGATGTCTATGTGTAGAGTCTTCTCTTGTGTTGTTGGAAGAGGGTGTTTGCTATGACCAGTGTGTTCTCTTGGCAAAACTCTATTAGCCTTTGCCCTGCTTCATTCCTTACTCCAAGGCCAAATTTGCCTGTTACTCCAGGTGTTTCTCGACTTCCTACTTTTGCATTCCAATCCCCTATAATGAAAAGGACATCTTTTTTGGGTGCTCGTTCTAAAAGGTCTTGTAGGTCTTCATAGAACCGTTCAACTTCAGCTTCTTCAGCATTACTGGTTGGGGCATAGGCTTGGATTACCGTGATATTGAATGATCTGCCTTGGAAATGAACAGAGATCATTCTGTCATTTTTGAGATTGCATGCAAGTACTCCATTTTGGACTCTTTTGTTGACGATGATGGCTACTCCATTTCTTCTAAGGGATTCCTGCCCACAATAGTAGAAATAATGGTCATCTGAGTTAAATTCACCCATTCCAGTCCATTTTAGTTCGCTGATTCCTAGAATGTCGATGTTCACTCTTGCCATCTCCTGCTTGACCACTTGCATTTGCCTTGATTCATGGACCTGAAATTCCAGGTTCCTATGCAATATTGCTCTTTACAGCATTGGTCTTGCTTCTATCACCAGTCACATCCACAACTAGGTATTGTTTTTGCTTTGGCTCTATCCCTTCATTCTTTCAGAAGTTATTTCTCCACTGATCTCCAGTAGCATATTGGGCACCTACTGACCTAGGGAGTTCCCCTTTCAATATCCTATCATTTTGCCTTTTCATACTGTTCATGGGGTTCTCAAGGCAAGAATACTGAAGTGGTTTGCCATTTCGTAATAGGAGGAGAATCCGGCTACAATGCACTGCGCAGAAGCACGCCAGCTGCCCCTCACCCAAGGTCATGGGCGTCGACTGAGAGTGCCAGGCTGCATCAACATAGGAGCGGCTGAGAAGAGCTACCCCACATCCGAGGTCGGGGCGGCGGCGGCTGAGATGAGCTACCGCTTGCCCGAGGTTAGAGCGGCGGCCAAGAGGAGCTACCCCACGCCTGAGGTCAGGGGAGGCGGCCAAGAGGAGCAACCCCACGTCCAAGGAGCAGTGGCTGCGTGGGCACAGGAGGGCCTAGAGGAGCTACTCCACCTTCAAGGTCATAAGGGTGGCGGTGAGGAGATCCCCCTAGTCCAAGGTAAGGAGCAGCGGCTGCGCTTTGCTGGTGCAGCCGTGAAGAGATACCCCACGTCCAAGGTAAGAGAAACCCAAGTAAGAGAGTAGGTGTTGCGAGAGGGCATTAGAGGGCAAACACACTGAAACCATAATCACAGAAAACTAGCCAATCTGATCACACGGACCACAGCCTTGTCTAACTCAATGAAACTAAGCTATGCCGTGTGGGGACACCCAAGACAGGAGGGTCATGGTGGAGAGGACTGACAGCATGTGGCCCACTGGAGAAGGGAATGGAAAACCACTTCAGTATTCTTGCCTTGAGAACCCCATGAACAGTATGAAAAGGCAAAATGAACAGTATGAACAATATCATAGCCTTAGATAATTTCTATTGGTCAAGTACATTAATAATGCATCCCAGAGACTTAACATGGCTTAATTCACTTAGACATCATAGCAACATAGAAAATATTTATTATCCTCATTTTGTATATGAAGAAATAGAAACCCATAAATACAAAGAAATATACTTAAGGTCAGACAAATGGAAGGGGGAAACTCAAGTTGGTCTTATTATGGATTCTATGATATCCATATGTTCTTCCTAAGACCAACTGTAACAAACTGCTTCGTGGAACCTTTTTTTTCTTTTTTTTTTTAACCTCTAGACTCCATGGTGGCTCAGATGGTAAAGAATCCGCCTGCAATGGAGGAGACCTGGGTTCAATCCCTGGGTTGAGAAAATCCCCTGAAGGAAGGCATGGCAACTCACTCCAGTATTCTTGCCTGGAGAATTCTCATGGACAGAGGAGCCTTGTGAGCTACAGTTCATGGGGTCTCAAGTAGTCGGCCATGACTGAACAACTAAGCACAGGCTTTGAATATCTTCAAAAGAAGAATGTACCACATAAATCCATGTTACTTAAATACTGAAGACTTACTCTGTGAAGCCTCCAAGCATCCAAAGAAAAAATTGTTTCCTATAAATTGAACCCACATTTCCCTACTATCCCATGAATATGATGACACCTTTTTCCTTTTTCCCCTTTTTTGTTATCTTATCAGAGCTAGTAAGAACACACATTGAAAACTTTCGTGGAATATGGTCATGCCCTGAAATCTGCTGAACAACTGTCTTTTTGCACACACACACACACACACACACATACACTCAACATGAAGAGCTATTTCTCTCACACATTCTGAAATTCACTGTGAACCACTGCCCTGGCGGGGAAACTATGTGGACCTGAAACAATGAGACAGTTCAATAATACACAGCTGTTGAGAGATCTCTCCAATGCAGTAGAGCAAAATGAGCTCAGGTAAGAAATACTCCTGATGTGAAGAACTGATTCAGTGGAAAAGACCCTGATGCTTGGAAACACTGAAGGCAGGAGGAGAAGGGGAAGACAGAGAATGAGATGGTTTCATGGCATCACTGACTCGATGGACATGAGTTTGAGCAAGTTCTTGGAGTTGGTGATAGACAGAGAAGCCTGGAATGCTGCAGTCCATGGGGTTGCAAAGAATTGGACACAACTGAGTGACTGAACTGAACTGAAGAAATGCTCCAAAGGTAGTATCTTATTTCAGCCAAGTAATAAATGTATAATAAGAACCTAAGTGTTACCTACCTTCTCTTCTACTTAAAATTTAGTGGTAAGGTAATTGTCGAAAGGAGATGCCTATTGATAAAATTTATCAGCTTTGTAAAATGAACATAGTCAGAAAATGACTTTGATTTGGCTGAATGGTTGTCAAATGAGATTTGACTTTTCTCTCTCTTTGGATTAATATGATAATTAGCTCCACAAACTGAATGAAGGAAGTCTAAACATTTTAAGAAAGATGTAGTTAAAAAATATAAATAGTATGCTGGAATTAAACATTACAATTTATAATTATTGAGAATTAGGTAAGCTGCCTCAGCATCATTTTGTTTGGCCAAGTGGTCTTTGGAGGCCTTAACCTAATATTAACCCTCATGGAAGCACATGGTGTACAATCATGGGTAAATGTAAGTTCTTGATATAGCTTCACCAATGACCCTTCTGATAAAGAGTGCCTCTGCCTCCCAAGGTCTTAACTTTGTGCATCCCTTTGATAAGACCCCCACGGTGCTTAAAAACTCCCACTCCTTTTGGTGTCAACTGATCAATCCAGTGTTAGCCCGGAGAACTCAAAGCACTTTACTCATGGATCCTAATAAAAACATATGTCCCAGGTCTTTTGCTCTCTCTGCCTGCACCTTGCCCTGACCTCCTTATGTCATGAACTTCCTCTAGGACTTGTGCGTAATGAACTTCTCCATTTCAACTGAGAGTCAGTTGAACCCTGACTGAGCATCTCATTCTCTTTGGGGTCTCTGGGTCCTGGTGTGCACAAGGTATGTTTGAGCCCTCTGAGCATCTCTGGCGGGTATGGGGTTTGATTCTAAACATGATTTCACCCCCCTGACCATCTTGCTGGGGCTTCTCCTTTGCCCTTGGATGTGGGATATCTCCTCAAAGTTGCTCCAGCAGCTCCAACACCATGGACCTGACACTCCAGCACCGTACTTGAGTGTCTCCTACGGAGGTATAGGTTAGCAGTGGCCTGCCACAGGGGCAGGGCATCTGGGTACAGAAGACCTGGGAATAGCATAAGTCTTCTTGGAGGAGGTCGCCATTAACCCTGCCATAGAGCCACCAGAACTTACACAGAACTGGGGAAACAGACTCTTGGAGGGCACAAACAGAACCTTGTGTGCACCAGGATCCAGGGGAAAGGAGCAGTGACCCCACAAGAAAATGACCCAGACCTGCCCATGAGTGTTGAGAAGTCTCTGATGGAAGTGTTGGTTGACAGTGGCCTAATGCAGGGTTGGGGGACACTGAGAGTAGTGGTGTGTGCATGGGACCTTTTGAAGGAGGTCACCATTATCTTCATTACCTACACCATAATTTGGCCTCAGGTCAAATAACAGGGAGGGACAGAAAATTGGATTAAAGACTTACTGGCCATGTCCCCACCCATCAGAACTAGAACAAGTTTCCCTCTCAGTCAGTCACTCCCATCAGGAAGCTTCCATAAGCCTCATATCCTTCTTATCAGAGGGTAGACAGAATGAAAACCACAATCACAGAAAACTAACCAAGCTGATCACATGGACTACAGCCTTGTCTAACTCAATGAAACTATGAGCCATGCTGTGTAGGGCCACCCAAGACGGATGGGTCATGGTGGAAAGTTCTGACAAAATATGGTTCACTGGAGAAGGGAATGGCAAACCACTTCAGTATTCTTGCCTTGAGAACCCCATGAACAGTATGAAAAGGCAAAAAGATTGGACACTGAAAGATAAAATCCCCAGGTTGGTAGGTGCCCAATATGCTACTGGAGATCAGTGGAGAAATAACTCCTGAAAGAATGAAGAGATGGAGCCAAAGCAAAAATAACACTCAGTTGTGGATGTGACTGATGATGGAAGTAAAGTCTGATGCTATAAAGATTAATATTGCATAGGAACCTGGAATGCTAGGTCCATGAATCAAGGCAAATTGGAAGTAGTCAAACAGGAGATGGCAAGAGTGAACATCGACATTTTAGGAATCAGCAAATTAAAATAGACTGGAATTGGTGAATTTAACTCAGATGATCATTATATCTACTACTATGGACAAGAATCCCTTAGAAGAAATGGAATAACCATTATAGTTAACAAAAGAGTCCAAAATGCAGTACTTGGATGCAATCTCAAAAATCACAGAATACTCTCTGTTCATTTCCAAGGCAAATCATTCCATATCACAGTAATCCAAGTCTATGCTGCAACCAGTAATGCTAAAGAAGCTGAAGTTGAATGGTTCTATGAAGACCTACAAGATCTTCTAGAACTAACAACAATAACAACAACAACAACAAAACATCCATTTTAATTATTTATAGGGGACTGGACTGCAAAAGTAGGAAGTCAGAAGATACTGCGGTAACAGAAAAATTTGGCCTTGGAGTACAGAATGAAGCAGGCCAAAGGCTAATAGAGTTTTTCCAAGAGAATGCACTGGTCATAGCAAACACCCTCTTCCAACAACACAGAGAAGATTCTACACATGGACATCATCAGATAGTCAATACCAAAATCAGATTGATTACATTCTTTGCAGCCAAAGATGGAGAAACTATACAGTCAGCAAAAACAAGACCAGGAGCTGACTGTGGCTCAAATCATGAACCCATTATGCCAAATTCAGACTTAAAATGAAGAAAGTAGGGAAAACCACTAGACCATTCAGGTATGACCTAAATCAAATCCCTTATGATTATACAGTGGAAGTGAGAAATAGATTTGAGGGTTTAGAGCTGATAGACAGAACACCTGAGAGACTATGGACAGGGGTTCGTGACATTGTATAGGAGGCAGTGATCAAGAACAACCATAAGAAAAAGAAATGCAAAAAGGCAAAATGGTTGTCTGATGAGGCCTTACAAATAGCTGAGAGAAGAAGAGAAGCAAAAGGCAAAGGAGAAAAGGAAAGATATACCCATTAGAATGCAGAGTTCCAAAGAATAGTAAGGAAAGATAAGAAAGACTTCCTCAGTGATCAATGAAAAGAAATAGAGGGAAAAAATGAATGTGAAAGACTAGAGATCTCCTCAAGAAAATTAGAGATACCAAGGGAACATTTCATGCAATGATGGGCACAATAAAGGGCAAAATGGTAGGGACCTTACAGAAGCAAAATATATTAAGAAGAGGTGCCAAGAGTACACAGAAGAACTTTACAGAAAATATCTTCATGACCCAGATAATCATGATGGTGTGATCACTCACCTAGAGCCAGACATCCTGGAATGTGAGGTCAAGTGGGCCTTAGAAAGCATCACTATGAACAAAGCTAGTGGAGGTGATGGAATTCCAGTTGAGCTATTTCAAACCCTAGAAGATGATGCTGTGAAAGTGCTGCACTCAATATGCCTGCAAATTTGGAAAACTCAGCAGTGGCCACAGGACTGGAAAATGTCATTTTTCATTCCAATCCCAAGGAAAGGCAATGCCAAAGAACGCTCAAATTACCATACAATTGCACTCATCTCATATGCTGGTAAAGTGATTCTCAAAGCCAGGGTTCAACAGTATGTGAACTGTGAGCATCCAGCTGTTCAACCTGGATCTAGAAAAGGCAGAGGAATGAGAGATCAAATTGCCAACATCTGTTGGATCACTGGAAACCACAAGGGAGTTCCAGAAAAACATCTACTTTTGCTTTACTGACTATGCCAAAGATTTGACTGTCTGGATCATGGAAAACTGGAAAATTCTTAAAGAGATAGGAATACCAGGCCACCTGACCTGCCTCCTGAGTTATCTGTATGCAGGTCAGGAAGTAACAATTAAAACTAGACATGGAACGACAGATTGGTTCCAAATAGGGAGGAGTACATCAAGGCTGTTTATTGTCACTCTGCTTATTTAACTTATATGAAAAGTACATTATGCAACATGCTGGGCTGGATGAAGCACAGCTGGACTCAAGATTGCTGGGAGAAATATCAATAACCTCAGATATGTAGGTGACACCACCCTTATGGTAGAAAGCAAAGAAGAACTAAAGAGCCTCTTGATGAAAGTGAAAGAAGAGTGAAAAACTCGGCTTAAAACTCAAGATTCAGAGAACTAAGATCATGGTATCTGGTCCCATCACTTTCTGTCAAATAGACGAGGAAACAGTAGAAACAGTGAGAGAGTTTATTTTGAAGGGGCTCCAAAATCACTGCTGATGGTGACTGCAGCCATGAAATTAACAGATGCTTGTCCTTGGGAAAAAAGTTATGAACAATCTAGACAGCATATTAAAAAGTAGAGACATCATTTTGCCAACAAAAGTCTGTCTAGTCAAAGCTATGGTTTTTTTCAGTAGAAATGTATGGATGTGAGAGTTGGACTATAAAGAAAGCTGAGGGCAGAAGAATTGCTGCTTTCAACCTGTGGTGTTGTTGAAGACTCTTGAGAGTCCCTTGGACTGCATGAAGATCCAATCAGTCCATCCTAAAGGAAGTCAGTCCTGAATATTTATTGGAAGGACTGATGCTGAAGCTGAAACTCCAGTACTTTGGCTCCTGATGTGATAAACTGATTCATTTGAAATGACTCTGATGTTGGGGAAGATTGAAGGTGGGAGAAGGGGATTACAGAGGATGAGATTGTTGGATGGCATCACTGACTCAATGGACATGAGTTTGAATAAAGTCCGGGAGTTGGTGATGGACAGGGAGGTCTGTCATGCTGCAGTCCATTGGGTGGCAAAGAGTCGGAGATGATTGAGCAACTGAACTGACTGAGCTGAACTGACTGAGCATCATATGTCCTGGGACTCTGCTTGAGAATGTTAATTTAATGAAGTCTCAACAGCAAACATAAAAGTAGATGTCAAATGTGTGAAGAGGTAATCAGTTATGTTACACCTTAAATAGTACTTTATGAGATGTACATGCAAAAAGATGTGTAGACAACTTGCCAAGATCAACTCTGACACTGCATTTAGAGAGCCAAAATTTTAAAATCATGCTAAAAGATGCCTTTTCAGAATAGAGTGGTCCTTATAATTCTTGAAATGGTTGAAGCAACTGAAGCATGTTTAGCTATTTAGCCTAAAGAAGAACTGGCCCTGCTTATTTTAAAGACTTTTTTTTTTTTAAGGGAATTAATCTTACAAATTTCTAGAAGACAGAACTAGAACAAATAATTACTTTCAAGAAAGGAGATTTCTTCTTAACATAAACTAGACCCCGTGAATGTTACAGCTATTCAAAAATGTAGTAGATTTCCAGCTCTGAAAGTGTCTGAGCACAGGCTAGAAAACACTTGGGGGAAGCAGTATGGTAAATTAGGTCATTTCTAGCTTTCAGACCAGAGAAAAATTAGCAGGTTCAGTGACTAGCTAGTTACTGAACTTGGGCTTAAACCTTAAAGAAGGAGAAAGCAAATCAAGCTCTTTTTAGTAATGGCCAGTTTTCCGTTCTTTTTGATGATCCAGTAGTGGAGAATCAGAGACAGCAGTTTACTTTTCTATATGGCAATAGCTTCAGGCAAATTAATCTGATATTTATGAGGTCCATGTAGATGCACCAAAGCAGAGAGAGAATCTTGGGATTCAATTACTTTTCTGCTGCAACAAAACTTCTCAACAGCAAAGTGCCAGGCAGCATAATTTCACAACTCTTTTTCTTTTTTTTTCCAGTCATCAAAGAGATTTTTCAAGTTAGTTCTCTCTTGTCTCAATGGACATGAGTTTGAGTAAGCTCTGGGTGTTGGTGATGGACAGGGAAGCCAGGCGTGCTTCAGTCCATAGGGTTGCAAAGGGTCGGACACGACTGAGCAACTGAATTGAACTGAACTCTCTCTTGTTTGCGGTATGTGTATTATTTACTCCACTTCCTTAAAACAAAAATTCACAGCCAAATTCTTCACAAGGGTCCTTTTGTTCACTCTAACTATAAATAAATTCTCCACTGGCTGCCACTCCTTGGCTGCCACCCCTGGCAATGTTACCACAACCGGGCCTCACTTTCCCCTCCAGTTTCAGCATCTCTGTATCTTAATCAAAGTTATGAAAGGGAAAGGGAAAGGATGAGAAAGAAACCAAAAGTTACCAAAGAAACCAAAAGTTACCTCCCATTTTTAAGAAGATTCTTTATATTGAAAGAATCTAAGTCATAAGTGTATGACCTTTGATGATGCTACAACTCCATAGTTTTCTGAAAATAGAGAAACTCTTGAGTTATTCTCTATGTACAAATAAATTCCATATTTCACATTTCTTGCTAGCTGATTGACTTAATCAAATCCATATCAGTTAATACTTAAGCACCACAGAATTGTGAAAGCTAATAAATACATTTATTCAGTCAGCAAATATTCACTGAGGCCTGTGGCCATCCTTAAGGTGCTGGGGATATGGAAGTGTCTGATATCCCTGTCATCATGGGACTTATTTTCTAGTGCACATGTACACTAAATATGTTTCAAGACACACAGAATCAGTATTGAAGCTGGAAAAAAGACATGATGTAAGTTAACTCTTGGTTCTTTCAAGTTGATTTATATATATTGCAGGTAAGGGCAAAATACTCATTCACTTTACTCCTGCATTTTATGCTTGTTATCCTCTATCTAATGGAAAGAATGTGTATTGTGGCTGGAAGAAAAGTGAACTGAAATTCAGTGAACATGGGTATGTTTTATTTATAACTTTATCAACTGTCTACCCAGAGCATTGTTTTTCTCTTCCCTCTAGTGGTGATAACAATAGATACTTCAAAAACTATAAGACAAAATAATAAGTAGAGTGTTGTGGACATAGTAAGTGATCAGCAAATTTTTCTCATTTTCTTTCCTGTACCTTCTTTTTCTTCCATTCTTTTTTGCCACCATGAAAGACAGACGTGGAGATATATTCAGCATTGCAGACAGCGCAATTTGATTAGGTTTCTTTCTTTTCCCTTTGTCATAGGCCCAATGGGTAGACTGTGAAGTGCCTAAGAGAGATGAGCATGGCTTTCATCACAAAATAGTTAATTTTAAGTTCAGTCAGCACCCTATCTTCAAACTGCGAGCTTTCAAGAATGTGAACATGGATTCTGTCAATATCAGGCATGAGTGAAATTGTAGCTTGCCCTCCACCTCCTGTTGCTGCTGATCCTTCAGCTCTACCATCTCGTACCACCTCTCCCTCCTCTAGTCAGTAAATCTTCTTGCCTGTTTACTCAGTGCCAGCCCCTGTATGCCAGCTGTTATATTACATTATTGTATTTTTAAGGCACTGTGCTATAAGATTAAAAATGTTTTCTTTGTGAGTTTGTCTTTTTATATACTATTTGTGTGAAAAGTATTATAAACCTATTACAATACCCTACTATAGAGCTGATTGAGTTAGCTGGCTAACTTTGTTGGACTTATGAACAAATTAGACTCATGAACCCACTCTCGGAACATCATTCATTCATATATAGGAGGTCTACTGTATTTCTTTCTACAGTTTTTTTCTTAGCTCAATTTAGTTTGTTTACAAGTCAGAAGGATTCTAATATTTATGGAATTTTACACATTCATACTCATTTACTTGAGAACACAGGGAAGGATCTGGAAGATTTTGAGGAGGACCACCCCCCCCATGTGTTGCAGTAGCCATTTGGCCCATTGCCCAGGCAGCAACAATCTAATAACTGGTTGATGTGGGGACAGAAAGGCCTGCCTCACTTGATAGAAACTAAGGCTAGCCTATTCATACTGCTCATGGGGTTCTCAAGGCAAGAAAACTGAAGTGGTTTGTCATTCCCTTCTCCAGTGGAGCACGTTTTGTCAGAAATCTCCACCATGACCCGTCTACCTTAGGTGGCCCTATACAGCATGGCTCATAGTTTCATTGAGCTAGACAAGGCTGTGGTCCATGTGATCAATTTGGTTAGTTTTGTGTTTGTGGTTTTCATTTTGTCTGCCCTCTGGTGGATAAGGACAAGAGGCTATGGAAGCTTCCTGATGGGAGAGACTGTGGGGGATAAAGGGTCTTGCTTTGTTGGGGGAGGCCATGCTCAATAAATCTTTAATCCAATTTTTTGTTGATGGGCAGGGCTGTGTTCTCTCCTTGTTGCTTGGCCTGAGGCCAAACTGTGCTGGGGTAATTGCAAACTCCTTCAAAAGGACTTGTGCAAGCACTCTAGTATTCAGTGCCCCTGACCCCCTACAGCAGGCCACTGTTAACCCACGCTTCCATCGGAGACTCCTAGACACTCATAGGTAAGTCTGGCTCAGTATCTTTGGAGGACACTGCTCCTTCTTCTGGGTCATGGTGAGAACAGGTTTTGTTTGTACCCTCCAAGAATCTGTTTCCCCAGTCCTGTGGAAGTTCTGTAATCAAATCCCACTGCCCTCCCAAGTCTAAGTCCTTGGGGGTTCTCAGTCCCTTCACCAGATCCTCAGGTTGGAAAATCTGGGTGACGATATGCAGCCTTGATGAGTGCTTTCCCAATTTGGAACCAGTCTGTTGTTCCAGGCCTGGTTCTAACTCTTGCTTCTTGACCTGCCTAGATTTCTCAGGACCAGAGATGCTCAGAGAGTTCAAACAAAGCCTTGTGCACAGCAGGATCCAGAGACTCCACAAAGACTGAGCCAGACCCGCCTTTGAGTTTTGGAGTATCTCCTGCAGAGGCATGGGTCAATGGTTGCCTGCTGCAGGAACAGGGGCTCTGGCTGCAGCAAGCCTGGGTCATGCAGCGTGTGGTATAAACTCTCATAGGAAGTCGAGATTAGCTCCACAATAGAGCAGCTGAGCAGACAATCCACAAATGTCTCTGCTTTTTAATATGCTGTCTAGGCTGGTCATAGCATTTTTTCCAAGGAGCAACTGTCTTTTAATTTCATGGTTTCAGTCACCATCTGCAGTGATTTTGGAGCCCAAGAAAATAAAGTCTGTCACTGTGCCCATTGTTTCCCCATCTATTTGCCATGAAGTGATTGGACTGGATGAAATAATATGAGTTTTTTGAATGTTGAGTTTTAAGCCAGCTTTTTCAGTCTCCTCTTTCACCTTCATCAAGAGGCTCTTTAGTTCCTCTTCTTTTTGCCATAAGCGTGGTGTCATCTGCATATCTGAGGTTATTGATATTTCTCCCTACAATCTGATTCCAGCTTGTATCTCATCCACCCCAGCTTTTCACATGATGTACATTGCATATAAGTTAAATAAGCAGAGACATTACTTTGCTGACAAAGGTCCATCTAGTCAAAGCTATGGTTTTTCCAGTAATCATGTAGAGTTGGATCATAAAGAAAGCTGATTGCTAAAGAATTGATGCTTTTGAACTGTGGTGTTGGAGGAGACTCTTGAGAGTTCCTTGAACTGCAAGGAGATACAACCAGTCAAATCTCAAGGAAATCAATCTTGAATATTCATTGGAAGGACTGATGCTGAAGCTGAAACTCCAATATTTTGGCCACCTGATGCAAAGAACTGACTCATTAGAAAAGACCCTGATGCTGGGAAAGATTGAAGATGAGAGGATAAGGGGATGACAGAGGATGAGATGGCTGTATGGCATCACCAAATTGATGGACATGAGTTTCAGCAAGCTCCGGGAGTTGGTGATGGACAGGGAAGCTTGTGGTCCATGGGGTCACAAAGAGTTGTGCATGACTGAGTGACTGAACTGAACTGAACTCAAGGATAGTCTAATGGGCTGTCCTCGGTAGGGCTGGCTAAGGCCTTGTCCTGCTTCCTTCCTCTCCCACAGATGCTGTTTGAGAGAACACTCTCCAGCATGCTTCCTGTACATTAATCACCATCTCAGATGCCATTTTTTTGGGAAACTGACCTGCAACAAAGTGTCGTGTCTATTCCCTCCCACTTGACATCAGTGTCCTGCTCAGATTCACAATCTGATGTCATAACTCAAAGTCACATGGTTGTATATTCATACAATGAAAGACTGTAAATCAATTAAAATAAACACATTATTGCTACATAAAAAACTACTGCTATGAATCTCATGAACCTATTATTGAGAGACAGCAGCCAGACACGAAAGAGAAAAAAAATTGGAGAATTACTCAGCCATTAAAAAGAATACATTTGAATCAGTTCTAATGAGGTGGATGAAACTGGAGCCTATTATACAGAGTGAAGTAAGCCAGAAAGAAAAACACCAGTAGAGTATACTAATACATATATATGGAATTTGGAAAGATGGTAACGATAACCCTGTATGTGAGACAGCAAAAGAGACACAGATGTATAGAACAGTCTGTTGGACTCTGTGGGAGAGGGAGAGGGTGGGATGATTTGGGAGAATGGCATTGAAACATGTATAATATCATATAAGAAATGAATCGTCAGTCCAGGTTTGATGCAGGATACAGGATGCTTGAGGCTGGTGCATTGGGATGACCCAGAGGGATGGTACAGGGAGGGAGGTGGGAGAGGGGTTCAGGATGGGGAACACGTGTACACCCGTGGCAGATTCATGCTGATGTATGGCAAAACCAATACAATATTGTAAAGTAATTAACCTCCAAATAAATAAATTTATATTTTAAAAAAACACATAAAAAGAAGCTGAATAAAAAGTGAATCTTTATATAAAGTTGAAAAACAGGAAAAACTAAAGTGCAGAACACAGGATTGTGATTACACTTGGAGAGGGAGGTAATGGGAATGTTGTCTTTCTTGATCTGGGTGCTGGCTACATAGGAGTGTTCATTGTGTGAAGTACTTATCAAACTGGATACACATAATTGTGCAGTTTTTAGCAGGTGGATTATTTTCCACTAAAATTTTATTGTTATTAAAAACAGAACAAAATTTGGTAAAGTAGCCTTTAGTAAAATGAAGTGACTCCAAAAGTTAAGACTGCACAGGCATTTTAAGAAGCTCAGAAATAGAAACTTTGCTGCTTATCATGGTGCAATGGTAAGGAATTTGTCTGCCAGCGCAGGAGAGGCAAGAGATATGGGTTTGGTCCCTGGGTCTGGAAGGTCCCCTGGAGCAGGAAATGGCAAGCCACTCCAGTATTCTTGCCTAGAAAATTCCATGGACAGAGGAGCCTGGCAGGCTACAGTCCATGGGGTCACAGAGTTAGACACTACTGAATGACTAAGCACACTCATGCAGCTTATTGTAAGTCAAGTCATCATGACACCAAATATGAATATATATGCAGAATCATTTAAATATATGTCTTACAAAAATATTTCCTCCTTCTTCATGACGACAAAATATCATGGCAGACAGGTGATCACCACTGGCATATTTAGAGAGCACTTAAGATGGAGAAAAATCCAAGAAACAACATCTAAAATCCATTAAAAGAAAATTGCTCTCCAAAGAGCTGAAAAGCAAAAAGAGCGGTTGATGGCAATTTATGACACAACAAAATCAATTAGTTTGTTATTGGATTGGCTTGCTTTTAGAATGAATGTGTTGAAGACAATAACAAACTCAGTTAACTCCTTTCTACCTGTCCAGTATGACAAACAGAAATCATGAAAAGTTGTGGCTCTGCAAGAATGAAAGTTGTAGGACTTTCCTGGTGGTCCAGTGGTTAAGAATTCTCACCTGCCGATGTAGGGGATACAGGCTCGATGTCTGCTGTGAGAAGATCCCACATGCTGCAGGGCAACTAAGCCCAGGCGCCACGTTTACTGAGCCTGAGCTCTGGAGCCCCATGCCATTACTATTGAAGCCCACGGGCCCTAGAGCCCATTCTGCACGAAGAGAAGCCTCTGCAATGAGAAGCCCACTCACTTCAACTAGAGAGTAACTCACTTGCCACAACTAGAAGCCTGTGTGCAACAAAAAAAGACCCAGCACAGGCAAAATAAATCAAATTATTGAAGAAAGAAAGAATGAAATTTGTAGCTAAGAGTTGTAGTTAAGACTAAGATCTTTAGTCTCATATACTCCTACAGAAGTAATTAAATAATAAGTATATAACACCTGTTATGGCTTATATACATACCCTAAAAGTATTTAGATCAAGAGTTATAATAGTATTTTGTTTCTTTAAATTCATTCCCATTCACAGAACCATATTCAATGAAACATTCTTTAAAATTTTGAGATACATTGAGGACTTAGGTGGGACAAACTTTCCACTTCACAGGATGTATTAAAATGCATGACTAGAGGCTTAGGAAATTTTTTTTACCCTAGCAAACATCCACATTGATCTTAAAATGTGCATCAGAGAACATCACCCCTCTCTCCACATAACTCACACTAAGATTCAAGACCATGTAACGGTCTAAAAAGCCAAAATTTCTCTACTGGGAATACCTGAACAGATTAAGGTATTATAAGGTATCCACTGCATAAAATAAGTCTACTTATTTTTTTATTCATCTTGAATATACTAGCTCTGTACCATCCTAGAAATAATTGGCCAAAGCAGTCATTCATTTTGTATGGTATAGCTCTCTTGCAGAGTCGAGAAAGTCTGCCAGCCTCTTTATCCTCAAACCATGCTCCACCTTACTTCTCTTAACTAATTCTGTTCTATTCTCTCCTCTTTACTCATCCCAGCCCAGCTTTAAGTGTTGTCTTATTATTCCAAAAGGAAGCTGACAAGTGTTCTACCTTAGAATCTTTGTACTTGCTGTTCCCACGACCTGCAACGGCCCCTCAGTGTTTACACGTGACCCCATATTACCAGGAAGGCATACACTACTGCCCAATTGCTACTCCCACACACTCACTCTATTACCTTTTCCACCTTTAGTTTTCACAAATCATACACTATGTATTATTTTATTTTTCGTTGTCTGTCTCATCTCTTACATAGCTTCCCTGGGGACTCAGATGGTAAAGAACCTGCCTGCAATACAGGAGACCCAGGTTCAATTCCTGAGTTGGGAAGATGCCCCAGAGAAGGAAATGGCCACCCACTCCAGTATTCCTATGTGCGAATTCCATGGACAGAGGAGCCTAGTGGGCAAACAGTCCATGGGGTCACTGACATCAGAACAGAAGGCTAGTGGGGACTTCCCTGGAGGTTCAATGGTTAAGAATCCTCCTTGCAATGCAGAGATCGTGGACAAGACCCCGGTGAGAGAACTAAGACCTCACGCGCCACACAGTAAGCCTGTGTGCTGTAACTACTGAGCCTGTGCGCCACGACTAGAGTCCACGTGCTACAGTGGAAGATCCTGCATGAGGCAACTAAGACCTGCCACAGTCAGATGAAAAACAAAACTAACAGAAGCACGATGTAGGGGAGGTGGGAGGGCAGCTCAAGAGGGAGAGAACATCTGTATGCCTATGACTGATTCATGTTGATGTATGGCAGAAACCAACACAGTTATTGTAAAGTGATTATCCTCCAATTAAAAATAAATTAAAACCAAAACAGAATCAGTTTGCATTTGTTGTGTCTCCTAAAACAGTGCCTAAGTTCTCCATGGATTTGTTGCATGAATAAATGAATTTCTATGGAAAACAGTCTTAACGATTACAATTTTCAACATGTTGAAATAGGAAAAAAAATGTTATCTAAAAAATGTGATTAACCTTATAGATCAAGTTATAGAAAATCATTTTCTCAACTGCCAGTGATAAGAACAGTTCTGCTTCTAGAGAATGATAGAACATAGGGTTTTTCCAAGGGCATTTATAACCTATGCATTTTCTGCAAAGGCATAATGAACTTCTCTGTGTAAATCCTTATTTTTCAGATGCAGCATACAGCATTCCTTAACCAAGATTTCAAGTCTCTTCTAGTTCCATGACTCCCTTTGAGTTCAAATTTGGGCTTTCATCTCAGGTCCATCTGTCCAGCAAAATCATAAATTCAGGTTATACATGTCCAGGCTGTGAATTGACTGGAAACAGTGTGATGACTGCCACCTCCAAGGGCAACCAGGAAAAAGGATGCAATATTCTTTCTATTGGGCTTCCTAGATGGCTCAGTGGTCAAGAATCTGCCTGCTAAGCAGGAGATGCTGATTTGATCCATGGGTTAGGAAGATTCCCTGGAGAAGAAAATGGCAACTTACTTCATTATTCTTGCCTGGGAAATCCCATGGATAGAGAAACCTGGTGGACTACAGTCCATGGGGTCACAAAAGACATGATTTAGCAACTAAACATCTTTTCTGTTCTCAGATCCATACCTTTAAAGGCGGTTTCCATTTTCATGATAACTACTCTTCAAAGTTGATCCCAGTGCTTTTCATCACATCCATGCCCTTGTGGAAGTCCCTTTCAATGCTGAATATGTACATGAACACAAAAATGTTTTGTGAACGTTCTGGGTTTAAGCTTTAAGAAGGACTAGAAGTCTCTACTTGTATCCTCTTAGCAGCCTTGAGTTGCCATGATAGAAGCCAACTAACTTGCTGGGGGGAAAAAGAAAACATAAAATGAAGCAAATAAACAAAAAACACAATGAGAAAGCACAAAGGGGAAAAGGTCCTAGGGCTACCTGGAGAGAAACTGTGCACTTGAGAGAGAAAGAAAGAGCAACCTAGCCACCCTAGTGCCCTAGCCTAGCTCGGCTTAGACTTGTGGCTGTCCATCAGGGCACCAATGATATAAATAAGTTATCTTGAATGTTTCAGTCCAGCCTAATCCCTAGATAATTTCAATTCAAATCAATTCCATATGAAACATAAAACTTATGTAGCTAAACATATTCAATGTACAAAATAAGGAGAAATTACGATTGATGATAAGTCGGTTGTGTTAGGCCACTAATTTGGAGATCATTTTGTTTTGCAGCAACAAAGAATTAAAACTTACGGCTACTAATATACCTTACTGGGGCTTGATAAAGCCCCACCTGGTGGTCCAGTGGTAAAGAATCCGTCTGCCAATGCAGGAGACACAGTTCGATCCCTGGTCCAGGAAAATCCCACATGCCATGGAGCAAATAAGCCTGTGAGCCATAACTATTGAGCCAGTGTTCTAGACTAGCTACAACTACCGAGCCCACGTGCTACAACTACTGAAGACTGTGCTCCCTAGGATCCATGCTCTGCAGTGAGAAGCCCGTGTACCGCAACTACAGACTCGCCCCTGCTTTCAACAGCTAGAGAAAAGCCCACAAAGGAAGGAGGAACCACCACAGCCAAAATAAATTTATTTAAAAAAATAATACACCTTGAAACTGTGAAAGTAGCTGAAGAAAAGTTCAGGATGACTACTTCCACAATGATTCTTCCCAAGTGTTTCTGTCATGAGAATGAAGATTCTGAATTTTAAAATATTAATTATTTCTTCTCTAATTATATGACTGCTGCTTTTGCTGACCATGAAGAAGTGCAGGCTTCTTATATCATCTCAGATGGGGATGATGAGAAGAAAAAGTTTTTAAGCCTGGTGTGGCTGGGCAATACCATTAACACTTCATATAGTATCCTGCCACCTCTTCAGACCAGATAGACATATGTCAAAGAAAATCCTCTAGAGCTGACAAAGTATTCCAATAACAGAAACCTGCCCTCAGTTCTTACTGGAGTTGACCTAATAGTTGGATTATTATAGCAAATGTTCATTAGATTTGACTACCATTAGATTTATTACCATTCATTAGATTTATTACCATTCATTAGATTTATTGCAACTTATATCCTGAAGGCATTAATTTTATACCTTCAGGATATAAATTGCAATAGGAAAAGTCTTAAGATGAGAATCTATGTTTCAATAAAAGAACTGAAAGATTTCAGGATTAGAGGCTTTACTCAATAAGATTCCTGACCCAAGTTCATTAAAGCTGAACCCAAGAGAGCAATCAAGCAGTCAGAAGTAGAAACTTACACTTCTCAGATTTGTATTTACTTTCCTTTTTATCATATTTATCCTATAGCTTCTGAAATAACTCTTCTGGTTGATTTTTGTCTTAAAGCAAATAAATGTAACAATCTAATCTGCTCACATTCAAGTTGAAATTCACAAATCCCTTTATAAAAAGATGTGTTAAATAATTCAGTGAGCAGATTATTATTACAATGAATTAAATAAATGGATGTGGTATATCTCTAATGCTCTTGTGTAAAGCCTGTTTTAATTCCATAATCCCAACTGTATGCAATATACTTAAATGAGAACTATTAACTGCATTTTTTAAATTCTGTTTAGAAACATAATAACAGTTGAGAGACATTTATTAAGGAAACATCAACTCTATTTGCACATTCTTAAAGAGAATATTAGAAAAACAGAATTTTAATTTTCATGTGTGTAATTTGTTAATATAATTAGAATGGGACACAATTAGGTTCTTTCAGATCTTTCAGTGTTAATTAAAAAGCTAATAACTTGAATGGTTATAAATACTGAATTAGTAAGCCTAATGCTCCAGGCAGTTAATCTTTTATTTGTCATTTACTGAAGATCACTTAACTGGAATGTCATCTTTATGTCAGAGATCTCTTGCCATGGAACTTCATGAAATGTAAGATTCCTAAATCTTAGATGATGTGTCTCTGAAATATGTGCCAATACACCGCACCCCACTCAGGAGTTTCCTAACAATCAGCAACCACTGCCTTTGACTCATTCCATTAAGGAATTTTACTGTCAGCAATTTTCCTGTCTCTCTCAACCCTAACAGTAATTTTTAAGTTTTAGAGAAAGGAAAAGTAGCTCCCCTAGAAAAATAAAAGTGAAGAGTCCAAGTTCTATGATTTAAGAGGCTTATCAATACTGGACTTAAATAGAAACAACGTTTTAAGAGTAGACAGTATGAGCATCAAAAAGATTAACATCATCAATTCGTGAAAATACATCAAATAGTGTTTGATGTATATTTTTAATGATGAAATCCATGAGTACATAACACTTAAAAAGAAATCTCATTAGTTGCCTTTAGAGGATGCTAGGGAACTTTATTTGCTAGTTTTAAGAATAGAATCCACTATAACATCTCTAAAGGAGAGAGACAACCAGATATGTGTCTCCTGATGTGATCAAATAAAAAGTAGGTAACACAACCTCTGACACATTCTAAAAAGTGAAAGTGTCAGTCACTCAGTAGTGTCCTTTGGTGTCTCTTTGCAACCGCATGGACCGTAGTCCACCAGGCTTCTCTGTCCATGGAATTCTCTAGGCAAGAATATTGCAGTGGGTTGCCATTTCCTTCTCCAGAGGAATTTTCTGAACCCAGGGATCAAACCTGGGTCTCTTGCATTGCAGGCAAATTCTTTACCATCTGAACCACCAGGGAAGTACTCTAACTCAGCCTCTATATCAAACCACCAATCTACAGCAAATAAAGGGGCAAAAGAAGACATTAAACAACATCTCAAGGAAGTAACTGGCAAAATCTAGAAGGTGGAAAGCTTTACAGAGCAATACTGGGGAGGAAGGGAAAAATTCTTTTCATCAAACAGAAGTAAATGTGGTTAAGAGGTGGATCCTTTTGAGATGGTGTTACATTGCAGTCTTTTGCTTAAATGTCCCTGCTTATGCCCTGTACACAGGTCAAAATTTTTTCATCTTACTGTGGTAACAGTGGTAAAAACTAAGGCCCTTCACTGTGCATTTCAAAGGTAAAAATGGGTTAATCATAGAACCTTTTTTCCTAAGAAATAAATTATGGATTCTAAGAACTTCTTCCCCTCTAACACAGCAAGAGAAGACCTGCTGCTGCTGCTGCTAAGTCGCTTCAGTGTCTGACTCTGTGTGTGACTCTGTGCAACCCCATAGACGGCAGCCCATCAGGATCCTCTGTCCCTGGGATTCTCCAGGCAAGAACACTGGAGTGGGTTGCCATTTCCTTCTCCAATGCATGAAAGTGGAAAACGAAAGTGAAGTCACTCAGTCGTGTCTGACTCTTCATGACCCCCTGGACTGCAGCCTACCAGGCTCCTCCATCCATGGGATTTTCCAGGCAAGAGGAAAATCCCCACTGGAGTGGAGTGCCATTGCCTTCTCCAAGAGAAGACCTGAGAAGATATCAAAAACATATGTGTTTAGACTCTCCCAAAGATTGTCTCTTAAAGAGCTTAAAACTACTCTAGTGAGCTGGGTGCTTTACTTAGTAAGATGTTTCTTGGCAAAAGAAATCTCCTTAAATCCTTTCGTAGTTACAAAATATTTTGTTTCATATCCAAGGAAACAGAGCCACTGTGCAATTATATTTCATGTTTTCATAAGAGAGTGAGAATGTGCTTATTTTATAGAGGAAAAAAATATCAATTTTATTTGAAATTATAATCAAATGGCAACACAATTTTAGTAGTCACAAAAATGGAATTTAAAGAGAACCAGCATTAAAAAAAAAAAGCGTGTCAATATGGACCTCACATTTTCTTCCCCCCAAGAAAATGGGCAACGGTTTTACCTGTATGTCATTTCAATCCACTGTGATTTACCTGAAGGAAATAATTAAATCTTGTTAGCATTTTAGAATAATAGCAAGATGATGAGACACCTAAAAAGCACTCAGAGGAAACATTGGTTGTAGTGCCTGTCCAAATTGTTTAATGTTTGTCAAACTTGAATTGCATTTGAAGGATACATTGCTAGTAATGGATTTCCAATTCTGTTTCCATGTGGGCAAGTTTTGTAGCCATTACAAGCTGAAGCTTATTACCTTGCATTATGTATGAAATGATTTTTCTGAGTAGGTCCACAATCACACAAAGGACACACATACAAAACAGTGATTTCTTTTATTGCTCAATATATAGCAGTTAGAAATAACTTGGAAATTTTTCAAATATCTCATTTAGGGAAATTCTTAAATCTACTTAAGAGTAATTATTTTTTGCAGTGTTACTAAATAATTTAGCTGTAGCTAAGACTGGCATTAATTCCTAAAGGAGTTATGTCTAGTTGTAAAATAAAGTAAAATGCAAAAAAAACAGGTGTTAAATTTTGAATAAAATTGTTTGTAATATTGATTAGTTGTGTGTGATTTGGATCATATGATTGAACTTTTCTGGACCTCAGTTACCTCTTCATAAAACAAGAAATAATACAGCCTCCTTCTTATAATTGTAGTGAAGATTGCATAAGCCTAGTTCAATGATTACTAAAAAGCAGACATTCAAAATTATTAGTTTAATCCAAATTATTAAATTAGAGCTAATAAAAGCAACTGAATTTGTGAGTTGAAAGCACTATGCAAACATAGAGAACCCACAAAAAAGGACGATTTTGTTTGTTTTGTAAAATTTGTTTTCAGATGTCTTGACAATGGTTTGCCAAAGACTGTTATGGGTTTTACTTTATTAGTGAAAAGACCATGTGTCAAAACTGAAATCATTCTGTCTTTTTACCTTGATATATAATCAACCAGTTTGTGGACTCTCATTAAACAGAAGCTTGAACTTCTGGTGTAAGAAACAAAGAACTATTATTAGTGGTGATATGAAAGGGCTTCAAAATGATGATGCATTTGGATGTGTAAAATGCTGTAATAAATCACAAAATGTGAAGGGAAATCCTTCTGTATAAAATCTAGCCGCTGTAAACTGAGCAACAACCCCCTTGCACAAAGTGCCAGAGAAGCTGTGCCTTATTTCTGTTTGTACAATTGATTCACAGCCATACAATCTGTAATTTATGTGCAAATGAGTACAAGCAAGGGAGATGTGTATGTTCTTCATGATTTTGGCACACAGTTGCCACTTTAAATTCAAAACACTCAAACCTGGCCAATTTTTCTCTACACTTTAAAAGAATCACTTTCTCTTGGCTGTAAGACTCACTGCAAGAATTTTTAGGCCCAGAGAGGTTTTGTTTACAAATTCAAAAGGGAGAATGATCAAAATCTAGGTAAAGACAGAGGAGGGCTTGCAACCTTACCTCTACACGGAATCAAAGTTCCGAATGAGAGCTGGCTACATTCAGCAAAAAAGTCAGTTTTCTTTCAGATGAGTGAGATAGCTCCCCAGTCAAATAGCACACTTCCCATACCAGGGCATATGTTCTTCAGCAGAATTTTGCTCAGAGACGCCAGTACAGTCTCTGTGAGAGTGTACATAAAAACACATTAGCTACAACGAAGGGAAGATTAAAATCCATGGGCCCCGCGGAGATGCATGAAGAGGATCACACAGAGAAGGCTGCCATGCCAGATCCCATCTCAGAGCCACAGGACCCAAAGGAAGGTAGCACAAGTCCTACCTATTATTACCTTTCGTTTCTATGAATTAAAAATACCAGTTACCCACCGTTGTGAACAATAATGAAGATTCCCTGGAGAAGCAATGGCAACCCACTCCTGTGTTCTTGCCTAGGAAATCCCATGGGCAGAAGAGACTGGTGGGCTACAGTCCATGGGGTTGTAAGAGTCAGACATGACTTAGCAACTAACCTGTGACAAGACCTCAGTAAATATCACCCTATTGTCATATTCCAAACATGTCAGAGTATACTATATTCTATTTTCTTCCATTCCTTTTCTTAATAGAAGTTTGTTTCACTATAACACTTTGCCATAAACTGGAGACATGTGATGTGGCAAATTTAGAGTTGTATGTAAACTCAAATTCCAGCCTCTACAAGCAGAGAAGAATTATTGTCTTGGAGCCTTACATTTCTTATCAGGTAAGTGAAGATAGTAATGCATCAGAGAATTATAAAATTGTTTAAA
>NW_011494647.1:1464839-1495167 GCF_000754665.1 Bison bison bison | reverse complement strand
ATATATATAATATGTGTGTTAGTCCCTCAGTTCTGTCTGACTTTTTGCGACCCCATGGACTGTAGCCTTCCAGGCTCCTCTGTCCATATATGGTATAGAAAAAGTTTTACATAAAATATTTATATATTTTACACATATATATGTATATGTATGTGTATGTATATGTAAATCATTAGTTACAAGCTTATCTCAGGGTCTGGCACATAATAGTATCTATCATTAGCTTTACTCCTTTCCATTCACAAATATTTGAGCTTCCCTGGTGGCCTAGATGGTAAAGGATCTGCCTGCAATACAGGGCACCAGGGTTTGATCCCTGGGTTGGAAAGATCCCCTGGAGAAGGAAGTGGTTACAAACTCCAGTGACATCTGTATGATATACTAGAGATAATATAGTAAAAAATGAAGTCCCTACACTCAGGAAGTTTATTTTGCATTGTAGAAAATATGCAAGGGGCAGATTTAAGATAGGGGTCCAATAGAGACAATGATATACATAGGAGAATTATCACTGCAATCTTAAGAACTAAGGGACACACTCTTAAATAAAATGACATATGTGTTATAAAATACCTGAAGCACACAAAGGAGATAATCAAGAGAAACAGGGGAGAGGAAGAGATAAGGGAGGTATGGAATTCTATGTAGAGGGGACACTGAAGCAAATACAACGATCGGCCTTTTTAGAGAGCTTTCTATGGGTCCCACACCATACTAATCTATTTGCATATTGCATTTAAACCTCAAGATCAGAAATCAATCACTACTGAACCTACCGTCTGTCCACCTGACCTGATGCGTGGGATGCTCACTATGATGCCACAGTGTGTCTGGGTCTAGCGCATCCTGGGGCAGGAGCAAAGAGTGGGACACATGGTATGAAGCCTAGAAAGGAAAGGATGGAGGCATGAGTGCTTTGAAAGGCATCGTCAGGGGAACTTTGTGGAAGACAAGAAAGTGCCTCAGATGCGTGGTGTAGAAAAGACTTTGGGGCTTCCCTGGTAGTTCAGATGTTAAGAGTCTGCCTGAAATGTGGGAGACCTGGGTTCGATCCCTGGCTCAGGAATATCCCCTGGAGGAGGGAATGGCAACTCACTCCAGTGTTCTTGTCTGGAGAATCCCATGGACAGAGGAGCCTGGTGGGCTACAGTCCGTGGGGTTGCAAAGAGTCAGACATGACTGAGTGTCTGACACTGGGGTGGCTTAGTGCATGGAACTGGCTGGATCAGAGATAAGCCTGGAAGAAGAAGAACAAATCAGAAGGTTGTTGTCAGTTATATAAGAGACAATGGTAGCCCAAATTAAGACAGGGACAGAAGTAATAGTAATATATGATTCAAGAGGTTTCCATGGGAGTAGAATTGATAGAACAGAGTTAATTATTAAATAAGGAAAGCAGGAAGTAGGAGAAGAGCTAGGAGAGGAGGTTAAATGACTTTCAAAGCAAAAGTTTGTAAGATATAAAGTGCTTAGTACATTAGAGCCATTCAACATATTTTTTTTCCCTCTCACTATGTGTCTGGTTCTCTTTCTTTAATGAAGCTACTATTATCTATCTCCTGGTTCCAGTTTACCATTGAGCATTTTATCAGATACAGAAGTGAATTACATTTGTCATTATTCTCCGAGACAAGAAAAATCTTGTAGGAATCTTTTTAAAATAATCATTAAAGTAACAGATCTAATCATTGTCCTTGTACATGCACATTCAACTTGGTGAAACAAAAATGGACCAAGGGGGCCCAAATCCAAGTTGAAATCAAACTCTTTAATTTGTTTTTTAAACAGGGCTTTATTTTATCACACCATAAATTCTTCCTCCGTTATCCTTTAAGTGTGACTGGGCATCTGTAGGTATTCTTTATATCTATGTACTTTCTCAAACAACCTTTAGTCATTGTTTTTCTATCATAATTCAGCAAAGAATTCTCATTATTTACCAGATAGACCAAAGTTCATTTTCAAGAATATTTTATAAAGTAGAAATAACTTATATCATTTTGGAATGAGGCTTAACTATTTCAAAATTAGAAATATTCTTACTTAATGGTCAGAGAAGAATGGACATATTTGATCTAATCTCTTTCTTTCTTTTTGGAAATGAGGAAATGGAATTTCAGAAAAGTGATGTTTCATGCTCAAGATCAAACAAGTTTCAATGCCTAAGCTGACAACCTAGGTCTTTACTCTGGGTCTAAGGCTCTTCATATTAAAGTTATGGCTTGTTGGTCCTCTTCTTTACACAGTGACAGTCTAATAGCATAAAAAGAAAAATAAGCAAACAAATATAGTAATTACAAAATATGGTAATAAAAAGCAACATTTACCAAGTTTTTAGTGTGGGGCAGGCACCATTCTAAGCACATTTTTCATTAATTTGTATGCATTCCTTTGAGGTGGATACTACTGCTAACTTTTATAGATGGATAAACCTGAGGCATAGAGAGATTGAATGATTTGCTCATGGTCACAGAACTAGGAAGCAGTGGAGCAGAATTCAAACCCAAAAGAGACAGAGTCACAGAGCCATTAAGTGTAAGGATCAGATTAGAAAGGATCCAGTCCCCAGTAGAGCAAGGTATGAAAAGTTCCTGAATTAGGAAAAAGTTGGATGTGTCAAAACACTAATGTAGGAAGAATGACATAAGATAACAAGGGAAAAAGTGGCAAAGGACAAATTACACAGGGTGCTGAATACTTGAATAAAAGGTGAATTTTTAAGCAGTGAAATGGAAAGCACTGAATACTTTTTAAACATATCACAAGGTGATTTGAATTAGATTTAAGTTCACTCTGGCTAGAGACTCCTTATTGAGATTTGGGAAATAATTTGATAATCACTTCTTTCTTCGTTTATTCAATAATTCATTTATTTAACAAGAATTTGCAAAGTGCTGATTTTAGCACCTAATCTCACCCCATATTTCCTTATAACTTCCTATAATAAAAAAAAAAAATCTCTTATTTACCAAACCATATATTCACTAATAGCAAATAGTTATAACTAGAGGTTTCCCAATAATTCCTGAAAATTAACAGCTTATACAACACTAACACATGTAGTATGTTTCCAGTAGTCATGTATGGATGTGAGAGTTGGACTATAAAGAAAGCTGAGCACAGAAGAATTGATGCTTTTGAAGTGTGGTGTTGGAGAAGACTCTTGAGAGTCCTTTGAACTGCAAGGAGATCCAACCAGTCCACTGTAAAGGAAATCAGTCCTGAGTGCTCTTTGGAAGGACTGATGCTGAAGGCAAAGCTCTAATACTTTGGCTACTTGATGCAAAGAACTGACTCATTAGAAAAGACTGTGATGCTAGGAAAGATTGAAGGCAGGAGAAGGAGATGACAGAGGTTGAGATGGTTGAATGGCATCAGCAATTCAATGAACTTGAATTTGAGTAAGTTCTGGGAGACGGTGATGGACTGGGAGGCCTGGCGTGCTGGAGTCCGTGGGGTCACAAATAGGTGGTCACAACTGAGCAACTGATCAACAACATGTCCTTGAAATATAAACTAACCAACTGGTTATCTCTATTAAGTCAAACAATTGTTTAAAGAAAATACTCTTTTTCTGTAATCAACTGTTTATTTTGACATCATGTTCTATTCCTTAGAATTTTAGTCTTCTTGCTTTGTATTTCTAGATAAGAATATAAAAATTGTTGCAAAATAATAAATATACATTACTCTGAGAGGTGGATACTAGGCTCCAACAATAATAAGTAGTGCTTATACTCTCAGCTACAGAGATCATACTGAGACACGGCACAAACCTAAGGGTTTTCAGTCTTGGTAGAACATTCACCTTACATACTTGGCAAGTAGACAAAAGAAATAAAAAACCATGAGTACCCTGAGACATACATATTTCCCTCATGTATCCAATAGTTTGATTTATTAAGTATCTACTATGTACAAGATGTTATTCTAAAGCACTATGGAAGGGATAAATTATATGCATGTAATTTTACATTAAGGGAATGTAAAATTCCATTAATGATATGAGGCTTTGATATCATGCAATATTACCTCATGTTGTTAGACAATAATACCAAAGATCAGATTTTGCAGTAAACCTTTTGCAGAAACCTAAAAGTAGCTTTCCCTGTAAAACTGCATTGTGTCATATTTACTGAAGGAGAAGTATCTTCAAATGTTCAAAGGACTAAAAATGAAATTTCAATGGCCACAGACGTATCAAAGGATCATTTATCTTTTTATTCACAGAACCATAGTTTCATAAAATCTCTGAATAGAAAGAGACCAGGGCATTCAGTCCAATGCTCCTGGATGCATGGTAACAGAAGAATTACCTGGGGTGCTTTTAAGTAATATAGATTCCCAGGCTTTGGCCACTAGAGATTGATTCTGCAGATCAGGATGGAGCCAGGAAATCTGTACTTTGTACAAGATTACCAGATAATTATGATATATAGCCAGGTTTGAGAACACAAATTCAGTCCAACACCTGGATCTGTTATTTAAATATGGTCTGTGCTATCTTTCCTAACAAGTTGTTGTTTATGATTAATCTCTGCTTTAATATACCTTAGAACAGGAGAATAGGACCTTAACTCTAAGGCAGCTGTAGTTGCTGTAGTTATTAGAATGTCATTCATATTATATATACATGTATTATAGACACTTATGTGTAGTGCCTGTTAATACATGTGTGTGTGTGTGTGTGTGTGTGTGTGGTTGCTATGTAGCACTAGTAGTAAAGAACCCGCCTCCCAATGCAGGAAACTTAAGAGAAGTGGATTCAATCCCTGTGTCAGGAAGATCCCTTGGAGGAGGGCATGGCAACCCACTCCATGTACTCTTGCCTGGAGAGTCCCATGGACAGAGGAGCCCAATGGGCTATGGCTCATTGGGTTTCAAAGAGTTGGACATGACTGAAGCGACTTAACATGCACACACAAGTTAGGTATGTGTGCTCAGTCATGTCCTACTCTTTGTGACCCCGTGATAGCCCACCAGACTCCTCTGTCCATGTAATTTTCCATGAAAGAATACTGGAGTTGTTACCATATCCTACTCCAGGGGCTCTACCTGACCCAGGGATTGAACCCACGTCTCATGTGCCTCCTGCATTCGCCAGTGGATTCTTTACCACTGTGCCACCTAGAAAGCCCCGTTTGTAAATATATGCCTCTAAAACCAAGGCTGTAAGCTGCATGAGGGAAGAGTCTAGGGCTACTTTCTTTACTGTTTCACATCCAGCACTTAGTTCAGACCTTGATATTTAGGAGGCAGTCATTAATATTTGTTGAATATTTATCTGATTGAATGAGGTCCTTCCTTTATTTGACTTGATGTCTCTCTGAAACATCCATCTACTGTGCTAGTTTTTATAATTCCAGGAAACTGGTTAAGTCCATACTTCAGATACTAAGTATGCTATGCTAAGTCACTTCAATCGTGGCTGACTCTGTGGGACCCCACAGACGGCAGCCCACCAGGCTCCCCTGTCCCTGGGATTCTCCAGGCAAGAACACTAGAGTGGGTTGCCATTTCCTCCTCCAATGCATGAAAGTGAAAAGTGAAAGTGAAGTCGCTCAATCGTGTCTGACTCTTAGCGACCCCATGGACTGCAGCCTACCAGGCTCCTCTGTCCATGGGATTTTCCAGGCAAGAGTACTGGAGTGGGGTGCCATTGCCTTCTCCGTATACTAAGTATAAAAACACAAATAAACTGCATTCTTCTCTTCTCTCAAGGCCCTTAATTATTTACCTAGAAAGGCTGAGGCAGATACTTTTAATCAAAAATGGTTATGTAATATCAAAATAAGTATGAAATAAAGGTGGGAACTGAGAGGAAGGTAACTCATATAATTGCAATTAATGTAGAGGAAGGAGAGAAATAGATGTCAAGATATGTTTTTCAAGATAAGTGTTCCTGGGACTTCCCTGGTGGTCCAGACGTTAAGACTCTGAGCTTCAGCCAAAAAAAAAAAAAAAAAAAAGAAACATAAACAGAAGTAATATTGTAACAGATTTGATTATTGTGTGTGTATATAGAGAGAGAGAGTGAGAGAGACAGAGAGACAGAGTAGCAAAGCAAGTGTTGCTGAAACTCGGCCTCTGTTCACCAGTGCCAAGTATAAAGGAGGAGACAGCGTTTGGGGTAAAGTGAAAAAGACGCTTTTAATTGCTTTGCAGGCAAAGGGGGCCACAGTGGGCTAATGTGACTCACCCTGGAGATGCTAGTGAGGAGTTATACAGTGTTCAAGGAGCAGGGTGTGATCAGCTCAGGGACAATTCAGGGATTGGTTGGCATCAAGGTGAAGTTTCAAGCATTATCAACCTTCTGGTTTCAACTAGTCTAGGGTTTATGTTCTTGCAGTCAGCAGTTTTCCTCTGGAAGGGGTCTGCTTCCTGTAAAAACAATTTAGAATGTGTGTCAGGAATCTATCTGTATCTTTCAGGGAACTGTGAGTTTGATGATTCTGCTATGTAGCAGAATTATAGTCTAACTTGTTACCAGCTCCCCAGCCCAAAAACTATACTTTGTTTCTACATCTTCAGTTTCCCAATCACTAACTCTTGAGTCTGCATTTTACTTCCAAAAACGACAGAGGAGCTTGTACATGGTTTCACAAGTGATGCTAAACTGAGTCTTGATGGTTTAGCACTTAAATGACTGAACATTCACATGCATTAAATCAAGTAGGACAAATTATATTCCTCTTCTATAGGGTAGCCTTTTAAACATAGGTTACTCTGTCTCTCAAATCTTTTCTAGGACAAATATCCAATTTCCTAAAATTATTTCTCATGAAACTATAATTTTTTTGTTTGCTTGTTTTTGTTCCATAGCAGATTAAGTAATCTAAAGAAGACTCTGAAGGCAAGAAATGTAGCACATGACTTTCAAGTTAAAGAGGTGCAGCTGAACTCCAAAGGCATCTACTATTTCATGAATAACATGATTTCTGTAGTTACAGTGTGAGTTACAGAGCAGCAGCACTGATATACAGACCATCAACAAAACCCAAGCTTCCTCCCTCAGCATCCTAAATCAAACTGAAAGCTGCAAGATGATCAACAAAAATGGATTTAAAATGAGACAATAACAATTGTTAGTCTTACTATCTTGGTTAACTTCATAGACTAACTTCCACAATCATCAGATAAATAGAGAAATCATGTAAATATTTCCAGGTAAGCAGTGCTATTTAATAAGCTAGGAAAAGGTAGCTCGGAGTTGATGTTGTCATAGAAACAATTCTTGCCTATTAAATCAGTGAGAGGGCAAAAAAAATGTGGACTTATCTGTTCTGGTTAAGTGTACTGCATGCAAAAGATGTTGAAATGTCAGAAGGCAGAGATAATAGCTGCAATGGTAAAATACTATTCCCATTTTAAGTTAATTTTCCCCCCATTTTCTAAAGGCATACACTTAGTAAGGTACCTACCTACTCTTCAAAGAGAAAAATAAGAACTTTTAAATTGGAAATGATGAATCCCATTAAAAAAAAAAAAAGATTTGAGAGAATCTACTGAGCTCCTCTGAAGAACTAAATTAAACTCAGACTGCATCCATCTACTGTAAAAGTACAGACCCCCAAGGTGATCAAACACTCAGAACAGCTGCTAGATGTCCATTAAAACCATGCAAGAAAGGCACTTATTTGATGCATTTCTCCTGGGAGGTTTGTATCTAAAATGAGATTAGAAATAACATTGCCTCCTATAAAGTAACTCTGGCAGACCCCAGCTGGGGAATACACTTGTAATTAATAATGAAAATACTAAACTCATCTCCTGTGCTTACTTGTTCCCACACTACCCTATACCTCTATATTTATGGCTTTTGAACAAAGGGGATTCCAAATGAAGTCATTGTTATATCAGTTGTTTGTTAAGGCATGGGCTTCTTAGCTGCTACATAGAACAAAATGTGAATAGTTCCTTGAGAATAAGGTTCCTTTGACATAGGAAATAGAATATGGTAAGCATTTCATATATGTATATATCTGTGTGTGTGTGTGTGACTGGAGATTTCAAAGAAACAAGGTGGTATAGAGAGGCTATTTCAGTCAGAGGACAGAAAAAGTACTTCTCAAAGTGTGTGTCCCAGACCTGGGTAGTATCAGCTTCACCTGAGAACTTGTCAGATATGCAAATTCTCAGTTTCATACCTCAGACTCACTAAATCAGAACCTCTAGGATGGGGCCCAACAATCTGTGTTCTAACAAGCTCTGTAGGTGAGTTTCATGTACCATAACACTGAGAACCACTGGACTAGACATTAGTAATTTGAAAGAAAATGTCATGCTTGAAGAACCTCGAGATCCTCAGTATTGCTCAACTTTAGACTACCTGTGGACAGTGGGAAAGTTTGAGGACGAAAAAGTACTGCAAGATGGCATACTGCATGACGTTCCCTCTTCTGGAATGTGTATTGTATTAAGACGATAGAGAGCTACTAAAACATCTGTAAGCAAGTAATTAAATTAACTCTAGGGGCAATGTGAGAAATAGGTTGAGTTCCTCACTGGATGAAATTGCCCATGGAAATAAGATGATACAATAATTGGCTGGGAGACTAAAAGATGCCAGTTACAGAAGAATTCTAGAGACTGGGCAAGGACTACCTAACTGCAAATCAGCATGGGCTGAAGAGGAAGAAGAAGTCAAAGGTCTATTTCACACTTCTGTTAGTGGTTAGATGCTAAAGTGACTAAGGGAAATTCAAAACACCTAAGAGGTATGTCTCTCTCCTTTCTTCTCTCTCTCTCTCTCTATATATATATATGAATCTCCAAATTAAAAAAAATTAAATTGTGGTAACAAATGAGATACCCAAAGGAAATTACTTAAGAGAGAAGAGAACTGAGGGGGAAAACCCCTGAAATGGCTAAAAAGAACTTTATGGGTATGCTTGACAGCAAATTAAACTTTAGTCTCTGATTTGTGCACCTCCCCACAGACCTAGCCATCTGCAAAGCTACTGGTTTAGTTGTAAAAATAGAGCTAACTGAGAGAAGCTCTAGATTTCATAATTTTGAGAGAGGACTAGCTTTTTCAAAAGTAAAGATTAAAAAAAAAAAAAAAAACTATTAAGCACTCTAAAGCAGCAGTATTCCAAAAATAATAATTTAAATTAATAAAAAAGAGAGATTAAAACATTTCACTAAAGTCCTTTAGACCAAAAAAGAAAAATGATTTAAAGCATAACTTTATATGTCAATAATTGGGCAAATAAAACTAATAATCATAAAATCGTGACTAGGTAAAACCCTCTCTCCCATCCTTTCATTGACATTCACTATCTACCTGAAGGGAGATAATTACCCAACTTATCCAATAACACTCCCCTGCAACTTCTTTTTAAAAAAAAATTTCTTTTCAAAAAATTTCCACTTAAAAAAAAATCAGTTTATAAGAACTTATTTCCATATGTTACTAGGTCCCAGGGAGAGTTGTAAGGCCACTTCATGCTACTATGAAACTGTCCATGCAATTACCAACACCCCCCTCCCCCCACTCAGGGCCCAAAAGGCAATGTGGCACTTGGGGGAAAAGAAAGTTCAACACAAAGTGTCACCTTAATCCTCTTGGCCTTCCTGGCAGTTGATGTAAATTTTGTTGTTTTTTGTAGAAAAAAAAAAATTGCAACCTTGCCAGAATATACTGCCTCTGAGCATTTTAGCTGCCTTCCCATCTCCCACTCCACAAGCCCCCCTTGGCCCACCCACAACTCCTCAAGGACACATATACACTGTAGGGTAAGGAGTGGGTATAAGATGAAGTACCTCTTTCCACCAAACACCACTCCTTGCCAAATTATGGATAATGAGGCCAGAAGTGTAATTACTGAAGGAGTTTGGAAAGTTAATTACTGAAATAATCTAAAAAATAGTGGTGACTGCAATGAGTACAACTCACTTTATAGCTGTCAGAGCCACTCAGAATGTGATAAACATCTTACGTTTGCAAACCCAGATGCTGCACCAAAGGAAGTTTCATATTAGCAAATTACCACCAGAACCCATTCCAGTCAACTCATTTTGATTTTGTAATGAGAAATCACCATTAAAAAGGAATAACTTTAAGTTGTGATTGTTAAGTTGTGAAGCAGGGGAGGGACAGAAGAAAGATGCCAAGTCTGAGGAAATCTGTCTGGGATCCTCTCCTTGAAGACTGTAATTTGCAAACAGCTCTACCTTCCTTGTTCCCACTGTTCACTGGAAGGTTGTGAAGCTAAAGGTAACATTCACTGGATCTCAAACTCAAAGCACTTAGCTTTGAGATTGCAGGTCAAGACTGCAGGAGAAAATGGATATTTTTGAATCGTAGGCACAAATATCCGTGGAATACACACCCTACTCCCAATTCTTAGTGCTATAGTCTCAGTGACAGAGGGCAATTGCTCTATTCCAGCTGCTTCTGCACCTAGCACCTAGCATCATGAGAGAAGTGATTTCCACCCCCCACCCCGGCACTCTCCACTAGATGTCCCAGGCTCCGCTGCCTTTTCTCCCCATCCCTTTGTGACGCAAATGGCTCCAGGCCAAGGCCTAGTGCTCACAAAGGCAGGTGCAAACCAGGCGCGCACTCAGTACTCTGGGAGCTTCAGACTGATCTGGGCTCCGGTCCTGCTGCTCCAACCACAAGGCAGGGGGCGAGCCCTGACACCTCCATCACGCGCTATGGCCAGCCAGTTATTCCGCCCTCTCACCCCGCGCCTCTCGTCCTTGACACCTGTGAAGCCGCATTTCGGACACCTCCAAGCGGGCATCAGCGTGGCGATCCAGCGCACCGACGGGAGAATCCATCTCGCAGTGGTCACAGAGGTCAAACGGGACAACGCTTGGGTCACGGTAGAGTGGGCCGAAAAAGGAGTCAAAAAAGGCAAAAAGGTTGCTTTAGAGACCATATTCCTGCTGAATCCAGCTCTGGCCTTGGCTGGGCCCGCCGCGCAGGGCAGGGCTTCGCGCTCCGTGTCTCTGGCGCCCCCTTCCGTTATCGGGGACCAGCGAACAGCCGCGCGGTGGGCTGGGAAGATCCCCCAGAGAAACGAAACGCCCTCGGGGGACAGCCTGGCCGTGAGAGTTCCCAGCAGCCCTTGCCTGATGACGCAGCGGAAATCTGCCTGCCTACGAGAAATTGAGAAACTGCAGAAGCAGCGCGAGAGGCGCCGACGGCTGCACCGCGAGATTCGCGCCCAGCGCGCCCGGGACGCAGATACTGGAAATGCCCACTATGAGATCCGGCGCCTGATCGAGGAGTGCCGCCGGCGCCTGCGCGGGGGCCGCATTTCCGGCCCTGAGCCGCGGGACGGCCGCCGCATCTGCGTCTGTGTGAGGAAGCGGCCTCTCAACCGGCAGGAGGCCACGCGGGAGGACCTAGATATCGTCACCATCCCCTCGGACAACGTGGTCATGGTGCACGAGTCCAAGCAGAAGGTGGACCTCACTCGCTACCTGGAGAACCAGACCTTTTGCTTCGACCACGCTTTTGACGACACCGCCTCCAACGAGTTGGTGTATCAATTTACTGCCCAGCCGTTGGTTGAGTCCATCTTCCGCCATGGCATGGCCACCTGCTTTGCCTATGGACAGACAGGCAGCGGGAAAACGCACACTATGGGCGGAGGCTTTTCGGGAAGAGACCAAGATTGTTCTAAAGGCATTTACGCTATGGTGGCGCAGGATGTTTTCCTCTTACTGAAAACTTCCGCTTATGAGAAGCTGAACCTCAAAGTCTATGGGACGTTTTTTGAGATTTATGGGGGAAAGGTGTATGACTTGTTGAACTGGAAGAAGAAGCTGCAAGTCCTTGAGGATGGCAGTCAACAAATCCAGGTAGTCGGGCTGCAGGAGCAGGAAGTGTGTTGTGTGGAAGACATGCTGAACCTCGTGGAACTAGGGAACAGTTGCCGGACTTCAGGACAGACAGCAGTCAATGCCCACTCTTCCAGGAGCCACGCAGTGTTCCAGATCATTTTAAAGTCTCGAGGGAAACTGCATGGCAAGTTTTCCCTTGTTGACTTAGCTGGGAATGAAAGAGGAGCAGATACTGCCAAGGCCAACCGGAAAAGACAGCTGGAAGGAGCAGAGATTAATAAGAGTCTCCTGGCACTCAAAGAATGCATCCGAGCTTTGGGTCAGAACAAGTCTCATACCCCATTCAGAGCCAGCAAGCTCACACAGGTGCTCCGGGACTCCTTTATAGGCCAGAACTCCTCCACTTGCATGATTGCTACTATCTCTCCAGGGATGGCCTCTTGTGAAAATACCCTCAACACTTTAAGATATGCAAATAGAGTAAAAGAAATAACTCTAAATTTAAGGCCTTGCCATCATTGTCTTTATCCTGCTGAACGTGAAATGCCAAGGGTGTTGGAAAATCACATTAGAAATTCAGAAATATCCCTTCAGGGGGATGAATTTATTAGACTACCTTGCCTACAGAGTGAGGAGGAGAAAGAGACTGAAGAAATCAAAGTGCTGTCCTCTCCATTAGTGGATACAACAATTTCCTGGAAGGAAGCAAGCCAATGGCCAGATAATAAAATCCAGGATACATCTGATGAAGTAAACTGCAATGTTGACTTTTGCATTGCCCAGTTATTGTCCATTTTGGAGAAGAAAATAGATATTCTGACTGAGATTCGAAGGAAACTGAAATTATTACAAGCTGACCTTCAAAAGGAGAGCAGGCATGGTGAAGTCAATGGTGAGAGATCAGACCTGAAATGATGAATACAGTGCTGCAGTTTCTAAGTTTCTTATAAAGGAAAATTGTCTAAATGATCTGGATAGAAAGATCCTCCTGGAAGGTTTAAAACCTCTTTAAATATGGCTGTGAGAAATGTCCTCTTTTTTTTTTCTTCTGTATTTCTGTAATTTATTTTTATTCTGTAGGACAGTGGTTTGTGACTTGGAACCATTTTACTCCCTAGGGACAATTGGCAATGTCTGGAAACATTTTCATTTGTCAGAATTGGGTATGAGAAGAGTGGTGGTACTAGACTATCACTAGGATACTAGAGTATAGAATGATACTAGTAGAAGGCCAGAGATGCTGTTAAACATCCTACAATACACGGAATAGCCTTCAAATAATTATCCTGTTGAAATTATTATCAGATAATATATATATAAAGTCAAATATATAACAAATCAAAATATATATCAAATCAAATATATAACAAATAATGATCCTGTTGAAAATATCAGTAGTACTGGGGTTGAGAAGGAGAAGGCAATGGCAACCCACTCCAGTACTCTTGCCTGGAAAATCCTGTGGATGGAGGAGCCTGGTGGACTCCAGTCCATGGGGTCGCTAAGAGTCAGACAGGACTGAGGGACTTCACTTTCACTTTTCACTTTCATGCATTAGAGAAGGAAATGGCAACCCACTCCAGTGTTCTTGCCTGGAGAATCTCAGGGACGGGGGAGCCTGGTGGGCTGCCGTCTATGGGGTCGCACAGAGTTGGACTTAGCAGCAGCAATAATGCCTTTGCACGAGTCTTTTTCTCCTACACTGGTGGGTAGATTCAAATGGTTTCTAAGCTCTAGATATACTAGGGAGGTGGGAGTGGAGCAGGGAGAGATTTTCTTTGAGGTTTTGTATGAGAGCCTAGAATTGAGAAGATTTTATTTTTAATCTTTGAGGTGAAATCACAAAGTACTGTGCTTCCTGGGAGTGATAAAATTAAGTGTTGTGTTGCAGAAGCATTGCATTACTAACTATAGTGTCTTAATGTTTTGTTTTCTTTCTTTTTTTTTTTTTTTCTTCTCACCTTACCAAATTTTGTGCTTACGTGATTCCTATAAAAAGCTTTGTCCCATCAAGTTAGGAGTTAGGGTAGTGAATAAGCCAGAAAAATAGGAAAGTTCTGTCCTGAAGTGGGGCGTTTCCCATTAAGACTGCATAGGGAATGTAGTAAGAATGTGGTAAATATCATTGCCCTAGTTTAATTGTATAATGAGAATATTTTCCTGATTCAAGGATCACAAAGTCCATTCTTTCGCAAAAAGAAGCAGCAGCTAATTTGATATGTAAATATAAATATAATAAATAATCTAATGCACACTTACCTTCAGCAAACACTTCTGGAATGCTATAATAAAGATCTTTTGGTTCCAAGTCTAGCAGTTCCAAACTCTTTTTTGAAGAAAAAAAAAATGAATTATTTGCAAAGAAATTGAATGGTGGAGTAGGGAAACCTGAAACACAAAAAAGTTAGTGCCCAAATTCCTTTACTACTTTTGGCAGATGTGCCTATTCTTTTCAAATATTTTCCTCCAAAACTGCAGAGGCCTTACTGTTACAAAGGAAAACCAACACTTCTGCCAGAGAGTGGGCTTCCCAGATGGCTCAGCAGGTAAGGAATCCACCTGCAATGGAGGAGACACAAGATGTGGGTTCAGTTCCTGGGTGGGGAAGATCCCCCAGAGAAGGAAATGGCAACCCACTCCAGTATTCTTTCCTGGAAAGTCCCAGTGACAGAGGAATAGAATGGTAATGTCCTAGCAAAAGCCATCGGGTTTCATCCTGGTTTCATCAGGATCTTTGGAAACATGGTCCTCAGTAGTTAATCGATATTATGGCTATTAGATATTTTTTCCCTCTGTTAAAACAGGAGGGGAGGGGGTAAGGAACAACTTTTGGAAGAATGATATACTCTAAGGACACAATATAAACAGATTAGAATCAAACAGGCTGAAGATAAGTCAACTTCCATTGGACCTTGACCTTTAATCAGTGAGATAAATGGTACACCCAGAGACACTGTGGCAGTTCCCGGGCACCATCAAAAGACCAAAAAGTGGGTGGTGGCCCAATTCCTGTAAATCTCCATCCCTTCCCCAAAATAGTTGGAATAATCCTCCCACTCATTAGCTTATGAAATTACCCAGCCCATTAAAACTAACCACACCACATTTCAAGGCCACCATACTTGCCCTCTGTGATGGCCCACACTCTATCTGTGGAGTGTGTTTCTCTCTGAATAAATCCTTTTCTTATCTATCACTTTGTCTCTCACTGAATTCGTTCTGCAATGAGACATCAAGAACCTGAGTTTCATTACTGTGGGTTTTGGCTGAGTTTCAGTCTGGCCACGGTGGGGTCAAGTCTAATTCTGAGGAGAACAGTTTCATAGGTAAAGCCATATATTATTATCATTAAACCAAACAGAACTTTGGAACGAACTCTATCATCCCTTAACAAATGATAGCCTTCCCTTCAAAATGAGATGTTTTTAATCAGTGCTTTTGTAATTAGTGAAAAAGATGGGGTTAATCACATCCCAGTTAAGAATAAGATCTTAGAACTGGTTTTAAGAGTCTAATCCCAGTTCTATAATACAGATATCTGTGATTTTAGGCAAGTAATTTAGCTACACTGAGCTAGTTCTTTCTATATGAACCTGGGTAATTATCTCACCTATTTCAAAAGATTAGACAGTGATTTTATTTTCATTCTGCTCTCCTATTTTTTTATTCCAAAGACTCACTCATTTTTATTCTTATTATTGTCATTGTCCTTATTCTATTACGACACACATCTCCCCTTGCTCTCTACCACACATAAAAGTTAATAGTCTGCTAGGAGTTTCAACATCCTAATACCAATAATATCATTTTTTTTGTATTTTATTTTTAAAGAAGTATAACAGCGAAGTGCATAAATCTTAACTATACAATTCCACAAATGTTTATGAAGTGAATATTCCTAAATGACCACCACACTTAACCAGATAGAGAATATAACCAGTGTTCCTGGATCATTTCACTCATTTTCTAATCAAAGGTAAGGAGTATTCTGACCAAAATCATCATAGATAAGTTTCCCTCTTTAGAGAAAAACTGTACTTTTTGAATATGGGTAGGATCATATACTAGGTACTCTTGCATCTCTGTTTTATTTTTTTTATTCAAAATCATCTGTGACTTGTCATTTTTACATTGTTCTATAGTGTTCCATTGCATAAATAGCTCATATTTTATAAAATTTACTCTTGAGGAAACTTAAGTTATTCTGCTTTAAGCAATTAATAATGATGTATGAGCATTATTATATGTGTTCTTTGGTGAACATTTATATGTTAAGAGGCCTAGGAAAGGAATTCTTGGATCCATAATATATGTATAATCAACATAATAGGTCAAGCCAAGGAGTTTTCCAAAGGACTTGTTTTAATTTTAGACAACCACCAGCATTTTGTGTTTGCCTACATTTAGTATTATTAGCTTTAAAGCTCTAACTTTACACTTTCTGATGTGTGTGCTAAAGTATCTCATTATGGTTTCAATTTTTTTTCTCCTAATGACTAATGCTGAACATCTTTACATATGCTTACTGGTTATTTGTACAGTGGAATGTGTGCATGCTCAGTCATGTCTGACTCTTTGAGATTCCATGGACTGTAACCCTCCAGGCCCCTCTGTCCTTGAGATTTTTCCAGGCAAGAATACTGGAATGAGTTGCCATTTCCACCTCCAGGGAATCTTCCTGACCAAGTAATCAACCCAGGAGCCCACCTCTCCAGTGTCTCCTGCATTGTCAGGTGGATTCTTTTACCTCTGAGCTACCTCCTACTTCCTATCCCTAGACAATGCTAATCTGTATTCCATCTCTATAGATCTCTGTTCCTTTATGTCCTGACTTCCTTTGGTTTGTTGTTGTTGTTGTTCAGTAGCTCAGTCGTGATCTACTCTTTGTGACCCCATAGGCTTCAGCACACCAGGCTTCCCCATCCTTCAGTATCTCCCAGAGTTTGCTGAAACTCATGTCCATTGAGTTGATGATGCCATGCAACCATGTCATCCTCTGTCATCCCCTTCTCTCACCTTCAATCTTTCCCAGCATCAGGGTCTTTTCCAGTGAGTCAGCTCTTAGTATCAGGTAGCCAAAGTTCTGGAGCTTCTGTTTCATCATCAATCCTGCCAATGGTCACTGCCAATGAATAATCAGGATGGATTTCCTTTAGGATTGACTGGTTTGATCTCCTTACTGTTCAAGGGACTCTCAAGAGTCTTCTCCAGCACCACACTGTTCGAAAGCATCAATTCTTCAATGCTCAACCTTCTTTATGGTCCAACTCTCACATGGATACACAACTATTGGGAAAACCATAGCTTTTACTATATGGACCTTTGTCAGCAAAGTGATGTCTCTTTGTTGTTTTACGCCTTCCTAAACTGTTGTATTTGGTAATTTTAACTTTGTTGTGCCCTTAATAATGTAGCTTGATAATTTGTTGATATATATATATATATAAAACATTATTTATGCATTTTATACATAATATTGTAGAAAAAACTACATATCAATAACATTTCTTACAATAAATTCTAATCAATCTCAACCAAGCTAAAGAGAGTTTTTATTCTACGTTAAGTTTAGCAAGCAAATAAGAGCAGCATATCAACATAAGTAACTAAGTTAGGGAAGTGGTTACAAAGGCTACAGGCTAATGCTGAATGTATCATTTGCCATATATATATATATATATGAATATATATATATTCATATATATATGAATATATATATATGAATATATATATGTGAATATATATATATATATGAGTATATATATATATATTTGCTCAGTCTCAGTCATGTTCAACTCTTTGTGACCCTATGGACTGTAGACTGCCAGTCTCCTCTGTCCATAGCATTCTCCAGGCAAAAGTACTGGAGGGGGGTTGCCTTTTCCTCCTCCAAGGTATCTTCTGGACCCAGAGATTGAACCCATGTCTCCTGCACCTCCTGCATTGGCAGGCAGATGCTTTACCACTGAGTCATCTAGTGGCTTTTTATCTTATTTTTGCTTGTCTATTACAGATTTGGAAGTTGAGCACAAATGGCCCAAATTTTTTAGAGCAAAACCTGTAGATATACTTAACTCCTCCACTGGAAAGACTGTGTACACAAATTTATTTATTTTGTGTGAATGCACATACATATACATACAGTTTTACATGTATGGTTATATATTTTTTTCCCATGGAGTCTTATATCTGCAGAGTAAAACTTAAAAATTTCTCTTTTAGTAAAAAAGCAATTGCTAACAAATCAGTCTTAGCATAATTATTTCTGTTGAGTTGCCATTCTTCCTTAACAAGTACACATTCATACTTCCACTAGTGTTAATTTTTTTTTTCTAAGAATATACCTGGTACTTGAAATTGTCTCAAAACACAAAGCATAACATTTAATATGAATATTAGAAAATAAGATATTATATAAATGAAAAAACTCAGAAAGTAAGTTAATTGGGGTCTACTAAAAGAGAGTTGCTGACAGTTCACACAGATGACTTGAAGTTAACAAAGAGGATTGCAAAGTAAATTAATGCTTTAATATTTTTCAGAAAATGTCAAAGCTTCTAAAGCAAGAATGGTAAATACTTTCAGTTCTTCGGAAACTTGCACACAAAAAAGTTGACATACCAATTACAAGTTATGCTTTACTATTAGTTAAAGTAGCTTGTCTTCATTCTTGTAGTGGACACACTTATTTTGACTTGCTGCCTGAACTTACACTTAACAAAACTGCTTTTAAAATACTGAACTTAGGGCTTTAAAATTTCAAATTCTCATTTGCACCATTAATGTGATAGTAAGTTTTTTATACTATTATTCTATTGGTCGTCTCAGTAAGGTTATTCTTAACAATCTACATAATGAAATAGTATGATAGTCCTAGATAAATATTTACATGCTGATTAAATGAGAATTATTTTTCCTTTTCAATTTGATTACTGATTTAAAATATCATTCTAATAACAGAAACATAGTTTCTAGCATGTGTTGCTTACTAAATAAGTGTCAAAATTGCTATTCAAAGTGTTGAATATTATCCTCAAGGCAAACCTATCATTTATGAATATTTTGTGCAATTCTTTTTATTCCCCAGGAAAGAAACTGTTGACAGAAAATCTTAACATGTATTTTATCTAAAAAGTGATTTTTTTCTATATTTATGGCATTTTCTTTCTAATCTTAAAGTAATCTCAGAAATTATAAAAAACAGTGGCTTGTAGAAGATATTGAACCAAGTTGACAATTGAATATAAAATTGGATAGACTCTGGCTGCCTACTGTACCTGTGTGTTTGAGGTCATCCTGAACATGTAAGAGCTAGAATACAGGGCTGCTAAAGGCAACTGAGGAAATGAATGGGATAATCCAGAGGGGAAAATGGGAGAAGTCATCAAAGCAATAAGTACAGAGGGTTTTACCCTGAAATAATCAATTTTAAAACAAAAATTACAACACAGAACCAGTTATTATAATAAGCATCTGAGGTTTAGGTTTGACAAGAGATTTGTGAGGACAAGAAAGAGAAGACTGGTCTGGGCCACATGAGCAAACCTAAATTGCGGATCTTATACAACTACTGACCACAGTTCTAAATGCCAAGATTGGAAACCGAATGAGCTGAGTAACAATTCAGATTTAGAGTCAGACATTTTGTCTTTGTCTAAAGCTTTGCCACCTTGTAGCTATGTGACTTCAAACAAGTAATTTGACAGTCTGCATTCTTCATTATTTTCAAATCTGCTATAAAAACCAAACCAAACAAAAACAGTATTCATACAGAGTGATTTTGGAGAATCAGCATAAAAATGTTCAATAAAATAAGATTTTATTGGTAATCTTCTGTGTACTAGATGATAAAGATAGAAAAATGGGCATATAAGCATCCCTGCTTTTAAGGAACTTATTTAAATGAGAGACAAAGCCTGGCACAACTGAGAGATATATATTAAAAATGTGCTATCCTATATAAAAATTGCTATGGGGATATAGAAGTTGATTAATTTAGCCAAAAGGGTAGAGGAACAGTTCACAAATTGACCCATCCCTAAGTCTTGAATGAGTGAGAAATGGAGCGTTTACTGCCACATCAATAAACAAGGACGTCATAACCATTGGTGATTCCAGCTCTTCAAATGTGAATTTCTGAGCCCAGAAGGAGCCCAGGAAGGAGAATCCAACCTGACACCCTGACATCTAGCAAGAACTCCATGGCACGCCTGCTAGGTTACTAATCCGTCTTAGCCACAGGGCTCCCCCGGGCCCTTTGGCATCCACTGTCACCTCTCTGCCAGTGTCACCTCTACAGGAAAACACTTGGGTCTTAGCTGCCACCTACCAGAGACCTGCCCTGAGGCTCCGTAGGCTTGGATTCAGCCATCACTTGGTCACATGCATCTTTTTCTATTCTTAAGGAGTTGTCAGAATCTAGGAACCCAACCAGCAAGCTGAACATAGGCTACTTTGCTCCTTGGCTCTTTAAATCATTGTAGGGTTTGACCACTACCCTTTAGGAAATGGCTTAAAGGGAAGGGAACATAGATTATGCTTGGCTGTCTCTTGTTTGCTCACATTCAATAGGATGTGATGGGATTTTATTTGGGTAGGCAGGCAGAAAAAACTCTGTTGTTAGAGAATTTACTTTATGCCATGAATCCCATATTCTGTTGTTTAGAAAACCCAAAACCTGTCCTCTTGCACTTCTAAAATCCTTTTCTTGCAAGACCATAATCTTTATTGTCAGTTGCAAAGGTATAACTAATACTCAGCATTAGTATTTTGACCCATTTCTTTTCCCCTCAACTTTTGTGTTAATGACCTCAAAGGTGTGATTGCATAATTTCCTAGCTGCTAGGGTAGGGACTGAGAGCACAATACAATGTATTTGAAGCATAAGGGCCTTGAAGGAGAAGGTATATATGCACCCATCTATTACTCAGTATATTCCCACACATGCCCTTTTCCTAACTGATGAACTAAAAGACTAAAGTCCTGGGGGAAGAGACAGTAACACTCCCAGTGATTCCTGTGTGCCCAGAACCTGAAACAGCATCCAGTACACAGAGGAAATGATTATTTGTTGAATAGTGAATTATACAGAAAGTAGCTTTAATGTTTCCCACCAAAATAACCGTTCAGAAAATCATTCAGAGAGACAAGGATCAGAGGCAGAAATCTGAGAACATAAATATTTAAGGAACAGAACAGTGGAAAATTGTCAGAGAAAGAAAATTAGAAGAGGTCAGAAAAGTAGTAGAAAAACCGGGGAGGTGGGGAAGTGGTACAGAAAAAAGTGGAAGAGAGAAATTAAAGGGGAGAGAGCACTTTACTATGTGTTGGGGGGTGGGGGATGGGGGAGAAGAAAGCAGTGGTTGAATTGAGTAAGGACTTACGTGCAGGTTGGTGGTTTTTGACAATTTGTGGGTCATTAATATTTGAGAGATCAGCTTAAGTGAAATTGTTGGTTGAGAAGCCATTTTGTAATGGGTTGAAGAGTCACAGAGAAGCCTGGATAATTAGTGTGAAAGTGCTTCATAAATCCTAAACCACTTTACAAATGCAATTATCTTAGATTCAGGGACTGGCTGTTGCTCATTCAACAAAAGTTGAATTCTTCCTTTTTTTTTTTTTTTTTTGCATCAGGCACACTCTTCTTAGGCTTTGCCAGAATGTGTTATAATCAATAGAGAACTTAAGGAAACAGAAGTTAAATTTTAACAGTTTTCTTTGCCTTAAGCTAATTTTCTTCCACAATATGTCTCAGGTATAAGAAAAAAAAAAGACAAAACACTATCATTAAATAATTTCTGAACACTCCCTACTGTTTTTTCTAAGTCATCTTCCTGTTGCAATCTTCGTAGCCACTTCACCTTAGTTTCTTGAAAACTTCTGATTCATTTAGGGAAAATTAATACAAATTTGAATGTGGCCTTGACTCCATCAATAAAATTTGGAACACAGTCCATCACTTTGCCGTCCTTCACAGCTGGGTCCAACTACATTACTTTAAATACCTCTTCTTTCTTGGCTTTGCTATCCCTAATTTCCATTTTGTATAGATTCACTGTCAATCAAGACAGCTATTAGACACTACATGGCCTTAAAATACAATTAGTGATACTCTGAGAGATTTGTTTCTCTGACCTGAGCCCATACCCCTCAAATAAACTTACTCTAATTCTCCTTGTAATAACACCTAATTGTCAAAATATTAATATAAAGGTATAAAATAAGAATCTTTAGTTATATGTAAAATGATTCAGAAAGTAATGGATTAGTATATTAATGTGTGTGTGTTTGTTTTTTTAGAGAAAACACTACCAGACATTAATATTTAAAAGATGCTGCTACTGTTTGAGATTTTTCTACCAAAACCTTGTAACTTATCTATTCAGCACAAGGATTGTTTATGAAGAAAAATAATCAAATGGAATAATTCTGTAGCTATTTATTTTGGCAAAACAGTGACATCTATTGCTCAGTGTTATACAAAATGGAGTTTAAAAATCAAAAGAAATGTTATCTTTTTTATATGGTTAATTATAAAATAATAACTTTTTGAAATCTGTTGTCTTAAAAAGATGATATCTAGAAATCTATTTTTAATTTAAAATCAAATCCAACTGATTATTTAGGAGTTCCAACATTTAATCACTATTCAAAACATCCAGGATCTGTCCAGTTGCTAAGAACAGGGAGACAGAAATAAGACAACAAAAATATGGAATACAATTCTTAAAGTTGATTACATAGTACAATAGATGTGTTTTTCCCCCCACAAATCACTCAAACACACACTTACTGAAATCTGTGAAAGCCCAAACTGAATTCTGAATTTAAGACAAGTTCTGCTCTCTTCTTGTGTCTGTTGTCAGCTAAATCTATGTATTTAGAAAAGTTGTGTACCATCTTAGCTACAGTCTATTTTCTATAAAAGTATGAGGCTGTACCTGAAGGTGATCAATTTCCTTCTAGCTCTTATGTTTCTTAAAGATGTCACCCACCATCATCCAATTAAGCAAAAATTTTAAAAGTAAATCTCTATCTAAACAAGTCTTTTTCTAATGACAGTGAAATAACTGAGGTAAGTTAGGGAAGGAAAGAGTTTAATTTTGTGAGGAAGCATTTACTAGATACAACTTTTTAAAAATAATTGGCCAGTTCAGTGATCATGAGTACACATCTGGTCATGTGTAAGTACAACATTAATAATAAGCTTAATTATCCTCAACCTGCAACAAAAGAAAAATCCCAAAATGGGACCCTTTAAAGAAATATGAAAATAACACTATGAGCATTTTCCAAGATATAATAATGTTCCAAGGCACTAGAAACCAGAATCCTAATGTGACTTCAAAGGGCTTCTAAGCAGTGGATCTATCTATATTTTGAGGTGCTCTGTTCACCTGAAACTCTAGGGACTGCTGATGGAGAAGGGAAAATTGGATATTGCCAATTGTTACCTAGAGTCCTGGCCCCTGAAAGTAGTATTTTTTCCTATCATCAAAATATTGTACTTTTAATAAAGCTCTAAAATAATGAAAATTATCAAACTGATAATAATCTTGGGGAAAAGTTATCCTTTGAAAATGTGAGACTCACAAAGTGTAATACTAGAGAATAACATTAAAACAAGCTCTCTTTTTAAAATTAAAATATATGTTATCTATAAATTTATTTTTTCTATGATTACTTTTGAGCTTCTATAACATTACAGCACTCAATTGAGTGTTCATTGGCCCTTCATACCCTTCTTCAAAAAGCATCATAGATGTCTTTGAGGTTTATCTATGTGGGAACGGTGGAAAGTGTCAAGAGAGAACTTGCAATGTAAAGTTGGTCCTGACAGTACAGGACAAGAAGCACATAGAGTTCTACACCAGCTCACCTTCCCCCTCCTTCCAATCTATTTCACTGCCACTCACTTCTCTCCAGCCCTGTACTCGAGTAGAAAGGCAGGTTGTTTCTTTTGCATACATATGTAAAAACATATGCTGAGGCTACTATTTTCTGGTCTGAGATCATGTAGAGGAAACATTTCACATCCTCATGACACCTCCTCACCCTCTGCTGAGTCATTTGGCCAGGGAAATACCTGTAAAATAGAAAAGAAGGAGATTTAACAGCCAAGTGGGCAAAGTCCCCATTGACATGCCCAAGTGAGTAAAGAGCATTTGAGGTCAGAAGTTGGGCAGCACATACCCATTTGAGAGTGTATGAATATCTGGCCTCTTATCCTGCTATTTCCAAATATCTCCTTGTCCCCAGTTTTAAAAATTTACCATTCACTTTTATTTATGTAAAGTTTGTTAATTATGCTAATATTAATAAAGATAGTATATACAAAGTTTCTACTGTTGATATAAAAAATTACTATTAACCTAGTGTCTTTTAAAAAGCAGACATTTATTAGCTCACATTCTACAGGCTGAAAGTTTAGTATCATGAGGCTAAAATCAGAGTGTTGGCAGTGGCAATGTTATGTTTCTTTCTGAAGGCTCTATGTTATGGCCTTTTCCAGCTTCTACAGTTCATATGCATTCCTTAGCTCATGGCCCCCTTCCTCCATTTCCAAAGCCAGCAAGGTTGTATCTCAACTCTCTGATTTTTCTTTATCATGACATCTGTCTCTCCCCTTTCTCTCTCAATGCAGTAGGAAAAGGTTCCTTGCTTTTAAAGTTTCGTGTGATTACATTGGATCCACCTAACTAATCCAGGATAATATTTCCACTTCTGAGTCCTTAACATTGATCACATCTTCAAAGTCCCTTTTACCATATAAAAAAGAAGGGCATCCACATCTTTGGAGAGACTTGAAATATTAAGAACATCAACATAAATTAGGGTTAAGAGTTGAGAACTAATCCTTACTTGCTTACTTGTCTTGGACTTTAAATATATTATCTTGCTGACTTTTCAAAACAGCTCAGCAAGTTTGACAGTATTCCTAAAAGTAAGCAGATTTTTTAAAATGTTATCTCAAAGTTTAGTAATTTACCCTAAGTTAGGTAGTTTACAAGAGTTCATTCCAAGACTTGAACACAGCCTACATTCTGCTACCAAGGCAATAGACCAATCTGAAATTAAATATACTGAAGAGGAAGATATATTGCTAACATGAAAAAGCTAAAAATCAAAACCTTTCTCATTAAAAATTTTACATAAAAGTTTGACCCTTAATCTAAACCTGACATTTTAATGTCTGCTTCTAATAGAAATGTTCTCTGTGTTCTGATTGCCCAATCAGAAACCTTGCTGTCTTTTTTATGTCCCCTCCTTTGCTCATCATCACCATTTATAGTCAAGACATCACTTGATCTTCCTCTTACCTATATCTCAAACTCATCTATTCACACTGCCATTCCTTTGGTATACATGAAATTATTACTCTCATGGTTGATAGCAAAAGCCTTCAAACTGTTTCTTTTACTTCCCGTCTTGTCTGTCTCCCAGTTATCATCCATTCTGCCTCATTATAAACAGAGTGAGCTTGTGAACTCTTTAATATATATAGCATAGCCTTAAACTCTCTTAGTGAAAGACTTTGAAAGGTTCTCCATATGAGGAGTAAACTCTTGACCTGATAAATCTGCCTAGGTTCCTGCTTTCCTTTCCAGTGTAATTTCTCTCTCAGAATCACCCCATATTTGCTTCCTTCCTTTACACAATCTCATGTACTATTGAGTTTTCTTCCCATTTCTACAACATTTACTTTTTCTTTCATCCTCTCTTTCCTTCCATTTCTCTCCACCCCCTCCTCTAACCTGGACTTTCCCACATGCTTCCTCAAAATCTCTCACATAAAATCTTCATGTAGATGATTTCTGCAAATGCTCGGAAAGACTTTTCTGAGTTCCCTACTCTGAGTTAGTTACCCTTGTAGGGGTTCCTACAGCATGCTGCTGCTGCTAAGTCACTTCAGTCGTGTCCGACTCTGTGCAACCCCATAGATGGAAGCCCACCAGGCTCTGCCATCCCTGGGATTCTCCAGGCAAGAACACTGGAGTGGGTTGCCATTTCCTATAGCATAATATAAACCAAAACACTTATTGCACTGTATTTACCTTCTCTGCTTACAGATTGTACCTCACCACAGAACTAAATCCTACATCAGAGGGAAGGAGGCATATCTCTTAATACATGCAGCTTATTGTATATTTTGTTTTTTCTGAGGGAATAAATACTTATATATATATATGCATCTTATGTAGTTAGAATTTCTACATATAATCTAACCTAAAGCTAAAAAGATACAATTATTATTTAAAATTGCCATAGCTACTGACAAGAACAAAAATTGTGTTCTTTTTAATAATAAAACTAGGCTTCAGTTTATTGTAAACTTTAAATTGAACATAAATGTTATAGTTTCTGCAATAAATTTTCAAATTTTTTAAGTGCCCATGTTATCAACTATATGACTCCTAAACTGTTGTACACATTATCCTTCCCATAAATAATTGTTATGATATATATGTTTGTATGCCAAATGATGGCTAATTTGGAGTGTCTTTTTATACATAAGTACAAGAAATTTGAGACTACAATCATTAAAAATAAATATTTTGATTTAAGTCAATCACTTTGTAGAACTAATGCAAAAAATATTAAAGTTGATGGCCATATTTTTTCTTTCCAGGCTGTTTCCTGTTGTATAAGATGGAGGATGGGAAACTTGCCAAATTGATCTTCTATGTTGAAATTTTGTTTCTAAAAAAAGTAGCTAATTTAATGGATTTTTAAAAAGTCATTTAATATGTGCCTTGTATTTTGTTTGTTTTTGAATCATTAAATACATACTGATTGACCATCATAACAATCAAATTAACAGAACAATTGCAAATGTTTAGTTTAGACTTAATGTGTCTCTTTTTAGCCTGCTTAAATTCACACCTACTGCAGAACTGAACGTTTGGTTCTCAGATTTTGTCAATGAAAGTGTAGATTCTAACTTTAAGGATAGTCAAATATTGTAATGAAACAGTGATTGCAATAGAGCGATAATAAGAAGATACTATTGGGTATGTTGAATACATGATCAAAATAACAGAATGTATCTATTTGGCTGTTACTGTGTGCTGCCAAAGTTTCCACTACAGATACAAAAAGCAAATGTCCTTGCATTTTCTGTGATCATGGCAGCCAAGATTAAATGGGAGAATACAGAGAAAAGCACAGTAATACAGGGTGAAACATTGAGAGAGAATTTTTGTAGCTCAGAAATAACTTTGCAAAGAATGAAGATCCTGTTTTACTCTAAAAAAGAATCCAAAATTTGAGTTACGTATTAGAGCAAAAAGAAAAGTATAATGTTATATTATTTCTCACCATTGCTGTGTGTGTGTGTGCTTAGTTGCTCAGTTGTGTCATAGGGTCAAACAAACTGGTATTCAAGCAATGCAGCTGTTATCAAAATGCCACTTCTTGAATTCCACTGCGTTTCTGGTTTTCTCATTATGTAAAATATATGGATAGATTGTTCTAATAATGTTTCCTATTAAATAATTCTTTAAGTTTTGGGCATGGGAAATATTGTGATTTTGCTTTGAAAACTCAAACAGAATTTTCAATAAAAGCATTCTATAATATTATTTTAAAGTTCCATTTCATGCATCACATTATATCTCACACTAGTCCTATGAGGTTGGTTAGTAGGTGTTTTAGTTGGGCTTCCCCAGAATCAGACCCTGAGATGAGATTTTGTATACAAAAGGTAAAATAAGGAAAATTTCTAAAGGAACTAAAAGCAGCTGATTAGCCTTAATCTCATCTGCACAGGCATTTCAGAGTATGAATTATGCTTCAGAACTCTACTGAATGAGGTAAGGGATCTGAACTTCCTTATGTCTACTGCCTCCGACAATGAATAGGCATCTTTAAGGGGAATATAATTTTCTGGATAACTGTCTCCTCACTATTTGTAGGCAAAATAGGTTTCGGTAGCCCAAGGGTTACTTGAATTTTCTGTAACAGAAGCAGAGAGTGGGAATGCTCAGATGCTCAGTCATGTCTGACTCTTTGGGACCCCATGGACTATAGTCCACCAGGCTCCTCTGTCCTCTCCATGGGATTCTCCTGGCAAGAATATTGGAGTGCGGTGGTGCTGGGAAGGGGGTCATCAAAACAGTATTAAAAACATTGACTCAAAGAGATATGAACAGAAACCTTATAATAAACAAGTCAGGTTTTACTGTCATGCTCAAAGATCAGAAAAGGAAGTTCAAAAAGCAAATGTGATTTGCATATAGACATCCACAAGTAAAAGTGTAAAACAGATTATAAGACCCTGGCTGTAAATTCTGTTTCTTTTGTGCACCCCTCTACCATGCCTTTCATCATGTGTTATTTATTTTCATAATTAGCATATAACCTTATAATAAAATATGCCCTGATATTTTATAGCACTCTACACATTTCTGATTGCTTTGATATTTTACTTTTCTTCATATGAGTAGTTTTATATCCAGTTAAACCAGAGGTCACAAACATAAGGTTTTGTTGGATAATATAAATCAATGAATCAAAACCAATGAGAAAGCCAATAAAGAACTGAGATGCCCTGAAGAGTTGCTGCCTGTCTATAGGAGGAAGCCTCTTCTCAGGCCCAGATTATTGTTGCCACAGGGGAATAGAGATCCAGTGTGGCTAGATCTTCCATTTTTTTCATGCTCTGCATGAAATCACGATGCTTCACATATAGTCTCCTAATATCTAAATTTTGGCAACTGACCACCCCTTCAGACATCCTCTACTTTTTTTTTCCCCCCAGTGGGAGTCAATTTTTTACAAGTTACAACAGATAACGTGCTGTTTTATTCCTTTGGTATATGCCAGCTGGGTTGGTACATCTTAAAGTATGTATTCACCTAGTCATTCAATTTACAACATTTTTGAACTATGACTGTTGGCCAAATGAAAATTTACAGAGAATAGGAGTTAATTTGTAGGTCTTGAGTTTAGGATCTCTAAATTAAGCTAATGCTTCCATGAACTGTTAATGTTACTCAATTCAATCATAAGAAATAGTTTCTTTTCCAAGCAAATAAGATTTTCTTGTGTTGTTTTTTTTTGTTTGTTTGTTTGTTTTTTGGGGGGGCTTTTGAATGTTACATGAACTACAAATACTTTGCATGAGCTACAAATGAGAGTGAAAGATTTCAAGATCCTTTAACGCTGTTCTAAATTCTGTCAAAGGTGACTCAGTGGTAAAGAACCTGCCTGCCAATCCAGGAGACACAGTTTCAATTACCCGGTGAGGAAGATCCCCTGGGGAAGGAAATGGCAACACACTCCAGTATTCTTGCTTGGGGGAATCCCCTGGACAGAGGAACTCTCTCTGTCCCATGAGAGTCTGACATGACCCAGCAACTAAACAGCAGCACATTCTGTTAAAGTCATTGCACTGTGACGAAAGAAATGACATACAGCTTAGTAACACCCAATGTTACCTTTAATAACAGTTCTAACACTACCTCTATCATCTTGGAATAAAATTCTTAAGATACCATCACATAGCAACACATGTAAGCTCTAATATAATCACTATACAGCCTTAACTCCAATATAGAGGAGTGAGAAAAACAACTTACAATTAAATAATATGTATTTCTTTTTTATTGAATTACAGTTGATTTAAACATTAGTTTCAGGTATATAGCATAGTGACTCAGTATTTTTGCAGATTACACTCCATTTTAAGTTATTACAAGATAATGGATTTAATTCCCTGTACTGTAAGTTTATCCTTATTGCTGATCTATTTTATGTATAGTAGAGTGTATTTCTGGAGAAGGCAATGGCACCCCACTCCAGTACTCTTGCCTGGAAAATCCCATGGACGGAGGAGCCTGGTGGCTGCAATCCATGGGGTTGCTAAGAGTCGGACACGACTGAAGCGACTTCACTTTCACCCACTCCAGTGTTCTTGCCTGGAGAATCCCAGGGACGGGGGAGCCTGGGGGGCTGCCGTCTATGGGGTAGCACAGAGTCAGACACGACTGAAGCGAGTTAGCAGCAGCAGCAGCAGCAGCAGCATGTATTTCTTGGGGCTTCCCTGGTGGCTTAGAGGTTAAAGCGTCTTCCTGGAAGGCGGGAGACCCGAGTTTGACCCCTGGGTCAGGAAGATCCCCTGGAGAAGGAAATGGCAACCCACTCCAGTACTCTTGCCTGGAGAATCCCATGGAGGAAGGAGCCTGGTAGGCTTCATAGGGTCGAAAAGAGTCGGACACGACTGAGCGACTTTATTTCACTTCACTTACTTCAGAGTGTATTTCTTAATCCAATACACCTAAATGACCCTCCATCTTATCACTCTCCCGTTTGGTAAACCCAAGTTTGTTTTCTGTAACTATGGCTGTTTCTGTTTTGCACATACATTCATTTGTATTGTATTTTAGATTTTAAATATGTGATATCATACAGTGCTCTTTCTTTGTCTGACATTTCACTAAGTATAATATTATGAGTGCATTCATATGGTTACAACAGGCAGTATCTCATTATTTTTCTGTTTGAGTACTATTACATTGTGTGTGTGTGT
>NW_011494647.1:1458242-1464739 GCF_000754665.1 Bison bison bison | reverse complement strand
CATTCATTTGTATTGTATTTTAGATTTTAAATATGTGATATCATACAGTGCTCTTTCTTTGTCTGACATTTCACTAAGTAAAATTTATGAGTGCATTCACTCATAATATTCAGTGTGTGTGTATATATATATATATATATACTATACACACAATGTAATAGTACTCAAACAGAAAAATAATGAGATACTGCCTGTTGTAACCATATGAATGCACTCATAATGTTATACTTAGTGAAATGTCAGACAAAGAAAGAGCACTGTATGATATCATATATTTAAAATCTAAAATACAATACAAATGAATGTATATGACGTGAGTCTGAGTGAACTCTGGGAGTTGGTGATGGACAGGGAGGCCTGGCGTGCTGCAATTCATGGGGTCCCAAAGAGTCGGACATGACTGAGCTACTGAACTGAACTGAACTGATATATGTACATGCCACATCTTAAGATAGGTATCTGCTGATTGGCAATCTTGGTTGTTTATATGTCTCAGCCCCGACTGCTATAAGCATTGGGGTGCAACAGTTCAGTTCAGTTCACTCACTCAGGCATGTCTGACTCTGCGACTCCATAGACTGCAGGAACCCAGGCTTCCCTGTCCATCGCCAACTCCCAGATATTACTCAAAGTCATGTCCATCCCGACGGTTATGCCATCCAACCAACTCATCCTCTGTCATCCCCTTCTCCTCCCACCTTCAATTTTTCCCAGCATCAGGGTCTTTCTAATGAATCAGTTCTTCTCATCAGGTGGCCAAAGTATTGGAGTTTCAGTTTCAGCATTAGTCCTTCCAATGAATATTCAGGACTGATTTCCTTTAGAATGGACTGGTTGGATCTCCCTGCTGTCCAAGGGGCTCTCAAGAGTCTTCTCTAACACCACAGTTCAAAAACATCAATTCTTCAGCGTTCAGCTTTTCTTTATAGTTCAAATTGCACATCCATACATGACTACTGGAAAAACCACAGCTTTGACTAGATGGATCTTTGTTGGTAAAGAAATGTTTCTGCTTTTTAATATGCTATCTTGGTTGGTCATAACTTTTTCTTCCAAGGAGCAAGCATCTTTTAATTTCATGGCTGAAATCACCATCTGCAGTGATTTTGGAGCCCCCCAAAATTAAGTCTCTCACCGTTTGCATCTTTTCCCCATATATTTGCCATGAAGTGATGGGAACGGATGCCATGATCTTAGTTTTCTGAATGTTGAAGTTTAAGCCAACTTGTTCACTCTCCTCTTTCACTTTCATCAAGAGGCTCTTTAGTTCCTCTTCACTTCCTGCCATAAGGGTGGTGTCATCTGCATATCTGAGGTTATTGATACTTCTTCCAGCAACCTTGATTCCAGATTCTGCTTCATCCAGCCTGGCATTTCACATGATGTATTCTGCATATAAGTTAATTAAACAGAGTGACAATATACAACCTTGACATACACCTTTCCCTATTTAGAACCAGTCTGTTGTTCCATGTCCAGTTTTAACTTTTGCTTCTTGACCTGCATACAGATTTCTCAGGAGGCAGGTCAGGTGGTCTGGCATTCCCATCTCTTTAACAATTTTCCACAGTTTTTTGTGATCCCCACAGTCAAAGACTTTGGCGTAGTCAATAACACAAAAGTAGATATGTTTCTGGAACTCTCTTGCTTTCTCAATGATCCTGCAGATGTTGGCAATTTGATCTCTGAGTCCTCTGACTTTTCTAAATCAAGCTTGAACATCTGAAAGTTCACAGTTCCCATACTGTTGAAGCCTGGCCTGGCGTATTTTGAGTATTACTTTGCTAGCACATTGGGGTGCATGTGAGTGAAATTCCTCATTCCAGTCCATTTTAGCTCAAAGACTCTTTAATGTTGAGGTTCACTCTTACCATCTCCTCCTTACCACTTCCAATATCACAATGATATGATCACTCTCCTAGAGCCAGACATCCTGCAATGCAAAGTCATGTGGGCCTCAGGAAGCATCACAACAAACAAAGCTAGTGGAGGTGATGGAATTCCAGTTGACCTATTTCAAATCCTAAAGGATGATGCTGTTAAAGTGCACAATCAATATGCAAGCAAATTTGGAAAATCAACAGTGACCACAGGACTGGAAAAGGTCAGTTTTCATTCCAATCCCAAAGAAAAATAATGTCACACAATGCACAAACTACCACAGAGTAGCACTCATCTCACACACTAGTAAAGTAATGCTCAAAATTCTCCAAGCCAGGCTTCAACAATACGTGAACCGTGAACTTCCAGTTCAAACTGGATTGAAAAAAGACAGAGGACTCAGAGATCAAATTGCCAACATTCACTGGATCATTGAAAAAGCAAGAAAGTTCCAGAAAAGCATCTACTTCTGCTTTATTGACTATGCCAAAGCCTTTGACTGTGTGGATCACAACAAACTGTGGAAAATTGTTAAAGAGATAGGAACACCAGACCACCTGACCTGCCTCTTGAGAAATCTGTATGCAGGTCAGGAAGCAACAGTTAGAACTGAACATGGAACAACAGACTGGTTCCAAATAGGAAAAGGAGTATGTCAAGGCTGTATATTGTCACCCTGCTTATTTAACTTATATGCAGAGTACATCATGAGAAATGCTGGGCTGGATGAAGCACAAGCTGGAATCAAGATTGCCGGGAAAAATATCAATAACTTCAGATGTGCAGATGATACCACCCTTATGGCAGAAATTGAAGAAGAACTAAAGAGCCTCTTGATGAAAGTAAAAGAAGGGAGTGAAAAAGTTGGCTTAAACCTCAACATTCAGAAAACTAATATCATGGCATCCGTTCCCATCACTTCATGGAAAATAGATGGGTAAACAATGGAAACAGTGACAGACTATTTTTTGTGGGGCTCCAAAATCACTGCAGATGGTGACTGCAGCCATGAAATTAAAAGATGCTTGCTCCTTGGAAGAAAAGTTATGACCAACTTAGACAGCATATTAAAAAGTAGAGACATTACTTTGCCAACAAAGGTCCATTTAGTCAAAGCTATGGTTTTTCCTGTAGTCATGTATGAATGTGAGAGTTGGAGTATAAAGAAAGCTGAGCACTGAAGAACTGATGCTTTAAACTGTGATTTTGGAGAAGGCTCTGAGAAGCCATTGGATGGCAAGGAGATCCAACCAGTCCATCCAAAAGGAAATCAGTCCTTAAAATCCACTGGAAGGACTGAAACTCCAAAACTTTAGCCACCTGATTCATAGAACTGACTCATTGGGAAAGATCCTGTTACTGGGAAAAATTGAAGGTCGGAGGAGAAGAGGATGACAGAGAATGAGATGGTTGGATGACATCACTGATTTGATGGACATGAGTTTAAGCTCCAGGAGTTGGTGGTGGACAGGGAACCTGGCCTGCCGCAGTCCATGGGGTTGCAAAGAGTCAGACATGGTTGAGCAAATGAACTGAACTGATTCTGACAGGTGCCAGCTGATATTTCTGTTTTGATTTGACCATCTTTTCATGTGCCTGTTAAAAATTTTGTCCTCTTTGGAGGAAAATCTATTCAGGTCTTTGCTCATTTTTTATTGCAATATGTGTGTTTGTGTGTGTGTGATACTGAGTTGTATGAGCTGTTTATATATTTTGTATTTTAACCCATTGTTAGTCTCATCATTTCCAACTATTTTCTCCCACTCTGTAAGTTATCCTTTTCTTTTGTAGATCATTTCCTTTGTTGTCCAAAGCATTTAAGCTTAATTATGTCCCAGTTGTTTATCTTTGCTTTGCTTTATTTTGCCTTAGGAGACCGAGCCAAGAAAATATTGGTAGAATTTATACAGTGGAGTGTTCTACCTATGTTCTCTTCTAGGAGTTTTTTGGTTTTACATCTTACATTTAGTTCTTTAAACCATTTGAAGTTTATTTTTATACATGTGGGGCAATATTATAATCTCATTGTTGTATCTGTAGTTGTCCAATTTTCCCAGCACCACTTGTTGAAGAGACTGTTTTTCTCCACTGTATATCCTTTCCTCTTTTGTCTTAGAGTGATTGACAATGAGTATGAGGGCTTATTTCTGAGCTCTCTGCTCAGGTCTATTTGTCTGTTTTTGTACCAATATCATGCTCTTTTTATTACTGGGGCTTTGTAATATTAGTCTGAAGTCTGGGAGTATTATACTTCCAGCTTTGTTTTCTTTTTCTGAATCAGGAAGATTCCCTGAAGAAGGGAATGTCAATTCACTCCAGTATTCTTGCCTGGATAATTCCATGGATGGAGGAGGCTGACAGGCTCAGTCCATGGGGTCTCAAAGAGTCAGACAGGACTGAACAACTAACACTTTCACTTTTTCTTTTTCCCTCAAAACTTTTTTGGCAAGTAAGGTTTTTGTGTTTTCATAGGAATTTTAGAATTTTTGTTTCTAGTTCTGTGGAAAATGTTGTGGTATTTTGATAAGGATAGCACTGAATCTGTAGATAGCTTTAGCTAATATGGCTATTTTAACAAAATTAATTCTTTCAGTAAAAAAGGAATTTTTCCATTCCTTTGTATCATCTTTAATTTCCTTCTTTAATATTTTAGCTTTTAGAGTATATATAGATCTTTCACTTCCTTGATTAAATTTATTCCTAGGTATTTTATTTGTGGATGCAATTTTAAATGTGATTATTTTTTACTTTCTCCTTCTGATATTTTATTACTACTGTATGGTCTTTATATTGTTGAGATGTGTTCCCTCTATAGCCACTCTGGTGATATTATTTATCATGAATTCATTTTTAAATTTTTCACTTTTTTTCACATAATCATCTACTGAAAGAATCATGTGATTTTCATATTTACTTTTGTTAATGTGGTATATCATGCTGATTTATTTTTGAATGTCAAACCATCCTGGTGACCCTAAAATAAATCCAACTTGATCATGGTGCATTAACTTTTTGTATATTATTAGATTCAATTTTCTAATACTTTACTGAAGATTTCTGCATTGATATTTATCAGATATATTAGCCAGTAATTTTATTTTTGAATTGTTCTTGTATGCTTTTGATATCAGGGTGATGGTGGACTTATAGAATAAATTTGGAAGTATTCCCTCCACTTCAGTTTTGTGGATTAGTCTGAAAAGGATAGATATTACTTATGTTTGTTAATATAAAACACCATGAAACCATCTGGTTCTAGACCTTTGCTTGCTAGGAGTTTTGCATTACAGATTTCATTTCATTTCCAGTGATCAGTCTCTTCAAATTGCCTGTACCTTCTTGACTCAGTCTTTGCAGACACTATGTTTCTAGAAATTCATCCATTTCTTCTAAGTTGTCCAATTTGTTGGCATGTAATTGTTATTCTTTTCATATGGTTTTTGGTATTTCTGTGGTACTGGCGATTATTTCTCCTCTTTCACTTCTTATTTTGCTTATTGGGTCCCTTCTCAGTGAACCTGGCTAAAGTTTATCAATTTTGTTTATCATTTCAAAAAAAAAAAGATAGCTCTTGGTTTCATTGAATTGATCATTTCTATTGCTTTTCTTTTCATCTTTATTTCTTTTTTGATATTTATTATTTCCTTCCTTTTTCTGACCTGGAAGAAATGGATGAATTTCTGGAAATTTTTTCTTTTCATAATTCTTTTAGGTGTTAGTTTAGGTTGTTTGAGATTTTTCTTGTTTCTTGAGGAAGAACCTTGTCCCCAGTTTTAAAACTTTACCTTTTAATCTATGCCATTGTTTTATTTAAATTATATATATATATTTGCCTTTACTATTGGGATTTTTCATAGAGATTCTTTGCCTTTTTTTGCATTTAGATAAGACTCCTCAACATTCCCTTTAGGATGGGGCTTTGTGTTGCTAAATTCTTTTAGTTTTTGCTTGTCTGAGAAGTTCTGTATCTCTCCTTCTATTCTAAATGATAGTCTTGTTGGGTGGAGAGTCCCAGGTTGAAGGTTTTACACTTTTTAGCCCTTTGAATATATTATATCACTCTCTTTGACCTGTAAATTTTCTGCAGAGAAGTCAGCTGATAGTCTTATGGAAATTCTTTTGTATATGATTCTTTATTTTTCTCTTTTTGTTTTTATAATTTTCTCTTTAACTTCTGGAATTTTAATTATGATATATTTTTAGTGTGAATCTGTTTAGGTTCATTTTGTTTGGGCTTTCTGTACCTATATATTTGTTTCCTTCTTTAGATTTGAAAAGTTTTTAGTCTTACTTTTTTCAAATCCATTGTTTATACCTTTTTCTCTCTCTTCTTTCAAATCCCTATAATGCAATTGGGTAGTATTGGCATGTTTGATATTATCTCAGAGACATCATTGGAGAAGGCACTGGCAACCCACTCCAGTACTCTTGCCTGGAGAATCCCATGGACGGAGGAGCCTGATGAGCTGCAGTCCATGGGGTCGCAAAAAGTCCAACAAGACTGAGCGACTTCACTTTCACTTTTCACTTTCATGCATTGGAGAAGGAAATGGCAACCCACTCCAGTGTTCTTGCCTGGAGAATCCCAGAGATGGCAGAGCCTGGTGGGCTGCCGT
>NW_011494647.1:1454952-1458142 GCF_000754665.1 Bison bison bison | reverse complement strand
TCTATGGGGTCGCAAGGAGTCAGACACGACTGAAACGACTTAGCAGCAGCAGCAGAGACATCATATGTTGCAAAAATTTTTTTAATCCCTTTTGTCTTTGTGTCTGATGTTTTATTTGGGTGATTTCCTTTATTTTATCTTCCATATTACTTATGTATTCTAATAAGATATATTTTTATGTCTGAATGCTTGGAAAATGACTATACCAGAAGACTTTATTAACTAGTTGATGCCTTCATCAGATATAAAAACTGGTGATTCAGATGTCAGCTATAAGCAAAGGCAAATAAAATTATGGGCACTAGTGGTCTGAATTTCAGTGCATTGTTTCCAGTGAAATATTTTCCAAAATATCAAATAATTATTGGCATCGATTTCCAAATATATAAATAAAGCATACTCTTCCCTTGATTTTCAAACTCCTTAAGTATCTGAAAAGTGCACTAGGTACCTTAAAAAAAATCAGCAAACATATCTAGATTTATATGTAAAAATGAGTTAGATTCTGGGCTCAGATCAATGCTGTAGCAGTTTTTAACTAACTGAATGACCATTAGGACATCTGACAGTTATACAGAACATTCATTGTGTTCACTATCTCTTACATTAAATGGGATCTTGCATCCCTGTTTCCTCCCTAGTAAGTGTTGGTGAAGCTTTCCAATTATCATGACAACACAGAGTCTTCTAGAGATGTCCAAATTGTTCCTAAGGAGCAGAACTTTCCTCTTGAGAACCAACATTCTTAAGTTATTATGAAGATAGAAGCCAGATGATTAAACTAACAAAAAAATGTTGAATGAAGCAGGTTATATAGACTTCATTTTTTTTCTCCAAATGAAAGCTAACACAGTACCTCAGAGAGTATACAATTTTGAAATCAATATCAGTCAGAGTTGATCAGTCCTAAGCATAGGGCAAAGTAACTTATTATCCATAGGTGTTCTGTTAAGCACCTCAGACTGATGAAGTATTAAACTAAACACTCTGTGACCATGACTTTACACCTTAGATGTAATAGAAGGTCCACATGAATTAGGCCAAAGTCTTTCTCTTATTCAAATAGTTTCATTCAGAGCCCTGACATGTACCAATTTCTTCGATCCAGAGATCACCATATAATCTCTTTAGATGAGACTGTAGTGATTTATGATATAGGTAGACTTCGAAACAAGTGCCTTTGCTTTAAAAATTTTGATGAGAATAGCTGGCAATAATGACATTATCAATGATAATAACATCGTCATCCTGATCAGAAATTAAAATAGAGCTCAGATTTTTCAAACAATTTTCAGGTCACAGGTTCAGATACATCATCTTTTAAGGTAAGTCATAGGGTAAGTAACATCTATTTTAAGTCATTTTTCTATGAGATGATTTTGAGAAAAGAGCAACTAATATCTTTCTAAAACATAGTAACATCATGATATAGTCTGGAAAATTTAAATATATTTTTAAATTATTAATAAGACTATTTTTATTAAAAGCAAATAAGCATAAGAAAATACTGTAAAGGAAAACATTATTTCCTTAAGTCTTAATAAATGACAGAGGAAAGACACAAATGTATTCTAAAATCATCTTGCTAACAAAAACAAATATTATTGAATCAAACAAAATTACAAAAAAGTACTAATAGGTAACCAAACTGATTTCAGTATTCACTATCTGGTGATGTCCATGTGTAGAGTCTTCTCCTGTGTTGTTGGAAGAGGGTGTTTGCTATGACCAGTGCGTTCTCTTTGCAAAACTCTATGAGCCTTTGGCCTGCTTCATTCTGTACTCCAAGGCTAAATTTGCTTGTTACTCCAGGTATTTCTTGAGTTCCTACTTTTGCATTCCAGTCCCCTATAATGAAAAGCCCATCTTTTATGGGTGATGGATAAGCTCTATACTGTCAGCAAAAGATGGAGAAGCTCTATACCATCAGTAAAAACAACAGCGGGAGATGACAGTGGCTCAGATCATGAACACCATATTGCCAAATTCAGACTAAAATTGAAGAAACTAGGGAAAACTTCTAGACCATTCAGGTATGATGCAAATCAAATCCCTTAGGATTATAAGTTGGAAGTGAAAATAGATTCAAGGGAATAGATCTGAAAGACAGAGTACCTGAAGAACTATGGATGGAAGTTCATGACATTGTACAGGAGGCAATGATCGAGACCATCCCCAAGAAAAAGAAATGCAAAAAGGTAAAATGGTTGTCTGAAGAGGCCTTACAAATAGCTGTGAAAAGAAGAGAAACAAAAGGCAAAGGGAAAAAGGAAAGATATACCCATTTGAATGCAGAGTGCCAAAAAATAGCAAGGAGAGATAAGAAAGCCTTTCTCAGTGATCACTGCAAAGAAACAGAGGAAAACAATAAAATGGGAAAGACTAGAGATCTCTATAAGAAAAAAGAGACACCAAGGGAACTTCTTTGTAAAGATGGGCACAATAAAGGAAAGAAATGGTATGGACTTAACAGAATCAGAAGATATTAAGAGGTGGCAAGAATACACAGAAGAAGTATACAAAAAAGATCTTCATCACCCAGAGAATCACAGTTGTGTGATCACTCACCTAGAGCCAGGCATCCTGGAATGTGAAGTCAAGTGGGCCTTAGAAAGCATCACTATGAACAAAGCTAGTGGAGCTGATAGAATTTCAGTTGAGCTATTTCATATCCTAAAAGATGATGCTGTGAAAGTGCTGCATTCAATATGCCAGCAAATTTGGAAAACTCAGCAATGGCCACAGGACTAGAAAAGGTCAGTTTTCATTCCAATCCCAAAGAAAGGCAATGCCAAAGAATGCACAAACTACCACACAATTGCACTCATTTCACACGTTAGCAAAGTGATGTTTAAAATTCTCCAAGCCAGGCTTCAACAGTATGTGAACTGTGAATTTCCAGATGTTCAAGCTGGGTTTAGACAAGGCAGAGGAACCAGAGATCAAATTGCCAACATCCGCTGGATCACTGGAAAAGCAAGAGAGTTCCAGAAAAACATCTATATCTGCTTTATTGACTAAGCCAAAACCTTTGACTGTGTGGATCACAACAAACTGTGGAAAATTCTTAAAGAGATTGGAATACCATATCACCAGACTTGCCTCCTGAGAAATCTGTATGCAGGTCAAGAAGCAACAGTTAGAACTGGACTTGGAAAGACAGACTGGTTCCATAAAGAGTACGTCAAGA
>NW_011494647.1:1454423-1454852 GCF_000754665.1 Bison bison bison | reverse complement strand
CCACCCTTATGGCAGAAAGCAAAGAAGAACTAAAGAGCCTCTTGATGAAAGTAAAAGAGGAGAGTGAAAAAGTTGGCTTAAAACAACATTTAGAAAACTAAGATCATGGCATCTGTTCCCATCACTTCATGGAAAACATATGGGAAAACAGTGGAAACTATGACAGACTTTATTTTTTGGGGTTCCAAAATCACTGCAGATGGTGACTGCAGCCATGAAATTAATAGACACTTACTCCTTCGAAGAAAAGTTATGACCAACCTAGATAGCATATTAAAAAGCAGAGACATTACTTTGCCAACAAAGGTCCGTGTAGTCTAAGCTATGGTTTTTCCAGTAATTATGTATGAATGTGAGAGTTGGACTATAAAGAAAGCTGAGCACTGAGGAATTGATGCTTTTGAACTGTGGTGTTGGAAAGGACTCTGA
>NW_011494647.1:1442510-1454323 GCF_000754665.1 Bison bison bison | reverse complement strand
TCTCAGATATACAGATGACACTACCATTATGGCAGAAAGCAAAGAAGAACTAAAGAGCCTCTTGATGAAAGTGAAAAAGGAGAGTGAAAAAGCTGGCTTAACACTTAACATTCTAAAACCTAAGATCATTTCATCTGGTCCCATCACTTCATGGCAAATAGATGGAGAAACAGTGGCAGACTTTATTTTCTTGGTCTCCAAAATTTCTGCAGATGGTGACTGCAGCCAAAAATTAAAAGATGCTTGATCCATGAAAGAAATGCTATGACCAACCTAGACAGCATATAAAAAAGCAGAGACATTACTTTGCCAACAAAGTTGTGTCTAATCGAAGCTATGTTTTTTCCAGTAGTCATGTATGGATGTGAGAGTTGGACTATAAAGAAAGCTGACTGCCAAAGAATTGATGCTTTTGAACTGTGGTGTTGGAAAGGACTCTGAGAGTCCCTTGGACTGCAAGTCCATCCTAAAGTAAATCAGTCCTGAATATTCATTGGAAGAACTGATGCTGCAGCTGAAGCTCCAATACTTTGGCCACCTGATGCGAAGAACTGACTCATTAGAAAAGTCCCTGATGCTGGGAAAGATTGAAGGTGAGAGGAGAAGGGGACGACAGAGGATGAGATTGTTGCCTGGCATCACCTACTCAATGGACATGAATTTGAGTAAATCCCGAGAGTTGGTGATGGACATGGAGGCCTGGCGTGCTGCAGTCCATGGAGTTGCAAAGAGTCGGACACATCTGGACTGAACTGAAGTAAAAGGTGAGAGTTGGAGGGAAAAATCTAAAGAATTTGATGAGCTAATAAAGCTCAGTAGTCATAGAACATCAAAAACATTATTAAATAAACTGTGTAACCATATGTAATGAGATTGGGATCTTCATATATTATGAGTGCACAGAGAAAATACAGTGAGTAACAAGTTTGATGTGGGAATATAAATTTTAGTACATGAGAAAATGTTCTCCTACATAGTCAGTATATATTTTTCCATTTTTTTTTTCTCATCCCTCCTCAGATTTGGCATTTAAAATATATTTCTTTGACAAGATGGTTGGCTAATGGTTCTTACAAATTAAATGAGAAGCCAAAAGGTCAAGATTCTAGTTGTTACTCAACTCCTGACACAAGCAATATTGGACAAGCCATTTAATAACTTTCATCACCAGAATAGATTGGAAAATTTTTAACCATCTTTAGCTCACAACATTTTATATTATTTCAGTAAAATTATATAAGCAAAATATCAGTAACCCTATTATTTTTAACTCATCATAAATGTATCATCTTAATTTAGTGTATTTAAAAATATTATTTAAAGGAGTTTCTTGACCAAGATTTATCTAAAGTGTTAAAGAACCAATTCTTAGATAAATAAAAATTCTTACTGCTTTTTAGCAAGCTTTTGCCTAACAGAAAGATATATTTATTTATCATGAAAACAACTTTTGCTAAGCTCATCTAATGTGACAATTAATTTTCTAACAACTGTGGAAACATACTCTAGTTTTTGAAATCACTTTTGAGGAAATACTTTATAAGGTAGATACTAAATAGATTGTATATGCATAAAAATTTTTATCCCTTATATGCAGAGTATTTAACTTATTTGCAGAGTACATCATGAGAAATGTCGAGCTGGATGAAGCATAAGCTGAAATCAAGATTGCCGGGAAAAATATCAATAATCTCAGATATACAGATGACACCACCATTATGGCAGAAAGCAAAGAAGAACTAAAGAGCCTCTTGATGAAAGTGAAAGAGGAGAGTGAAAAAGCTGGCTTAACACTTAACATTCAAAAACCTAAGATCATTTCATCTGGTCCCATCACTTCATGGCAAATGGAGGGGGACACAATGGAAACAGTGACTTTATTTTGGGGGGCTCCAAAATCACTGCAGATGGTGACTGCAGCCATGAAATTAAAAGATGGCTGCTCCTTGGAAGAAAAATTATGACCAACCTAGACAGCATATTAAAAAGCAGAGACATTACTTTGCCAACAAGGGTTTGTCTAATCAAAGCTATGTTTTTTCCAATAGTCATATATGGATGTGAGAGTTGGACTATAAAGAAAGCTGACTGCCAAAGAATTGATGCTTTTGAACTGTGGTGTTGGAGAAGACTCTTGAGAGTCCTGTGGACTTCCTGGAGATCCAACCAGTCCTTCCTAAAGGAAATCAGTCCTGAACAGTCTTTGGAAGGACTGATGCTGAAGCTGAAGCTCCCATACTTTGGCCACCTGATGCAAAGAACCAACCCTTTGGAAAGACCCTTTTGCTGGGAAAGATTGAAGGCAGGGGGAGAAGGGGACGACAGAGGATGAGATGGTTGGATGGCATCATTGACTTGAAGGGCATGAGTTGAGCAAGCTCTGGGAGTTGATGATGGACATGGAGCCCTGTGTCCTGCAGTCCATGGAGTTTCAAAGAGTCGGAGGTGACTCTGTGACTGAACTGAACTGAACTGAACTGAAAAATTTATAAATCAGTGTGAATTTGTGTAAGTTGGGCTTCCCTGGTGGCTCAGATGGTAAAGAATCCACCTGCAAGTTAGGAGACCCAGGTTCGGTCTCTGGCTCAGGAAGATCCCCTGGAGAAGGAAATGGCTCCTCTCTCCACTATTCTTGCCTGAAGGATTCCATGGACAGAAGAGCCTAGTAGGCTATAGTTCATGGAGTTTCAAAGAATCAGACTTGACTGAGCAACTAACACATAATGTAAGTTAAATGCAATGAGAAATCTACCTACAGGTGAAGAAGGAAACATGTCTGACTGAAGGAATTATATCTGGCTTTCTTGAAGATTTAGACACTTCCGGGGTCTGAAGAATGGATACATTTTCACCAGAGAAAGGTTTGTGGAGGGAAGGGGATGGAGAGAAATGATTACACAGTAAAATAAATTTCTGTCAGAGGGAATAGCTTTAGGAAAAGTAGTATCTTGGTAAATAGCAAGAATTTACATATTTCCTTGAAGACAGTATAGAGGGAGATATTATGGGATGAGATTGAGAAGGTGAGAGATGATAAAATCATTCAGTGGCAATAGGAGAACTGAATATTTAAATGCATGAGAGTTATAAAAAAAGGTCTTTGTTTGCTACACTACTCAAAAATATGGATATTGCTAAGAGATCATCCAATCATAATGCATAAGAAGATACATATTTTTGTAATATAGTGAAAATTTTTAAAGAATGTAGTGACATGTGCCTTTTATATTCCCTATATGGAGGGTAACATCATGGAAATATGAAAGAATGTGATTTAAATTTCAAACACTGACTATGAACTTTAAAGTATAAAATCCTAAAATGTAGATGTCATTCTCAGTGTGCACAACAGGAAAATATCTCCCATGACACTGTCTTTCTCCAAATCTCTGGAAATCTGTGGCCTCCTTCAGCAGCATAAAGCCTCAATCTCTGTGCTTCATGCAGAAGATATATGATTTTTGCATTTGTTTATCCAATTTTCCATGAGCTTAATCTGAATAGTTATTTAATTTATTCTCTGAGGATGGAGTAAAACAGCTTGTCTCTTTTCAGAAAATATGTGGACTGAATTATTTATTTCTAACTTCTTAAGAAGCTTATAAAATGCAGGATGAAAGGTCAGGATTAATTAAGAAAAGTGTGAATTCCAACAGAAGAAATGTATACTAATTGGCAGAAAAACTGCTATAGGCATTACCTCATTGATATTCAGCAAAACTCGACTGGGCTCAAAAAAGAATGTCTTGGTTTCAACAAGTCGTGTGTTGTGATAATGTTGATTTCAGTTTGGAGGTACATACAGTCTGTGAATAATAATATTTCTCAAAAGTGACTCTCAGTGACAGTGTCTTTTCTTCATTTTCAGAGGCAATGGAAAGCTTTTCAAGATTTGGCAGCAAACTAGTAAGGCCAGCAGACTGGGTTGTAAGGACAGAGGCAACATTAGGGAAGTTGTAGCCAATACCTTATAATTCCATGTTCTCTAAATAATGCCACTTTAGAGACTATACCTTTTATGCTAATGAGAATTTAGATCAGCCTCTCATCCATTGAGAAGTAAGAGTTTTGCTGACTGCTGTTTGCTGAGTTAATACCTGGTAAAGTCAGAGTGCTGATCCTGGACTCAGAAAATGAGAGCTGTGCCCTTGACACTTGTTCTTACTTTCCCTTCTCTATCTCCACATGGACAGAGGGGACATTTTGACTTGGATTTACTACAGTACTGACTCAAACAACATCTTCCAATCTCATATTTTTCCTTTCTAAGCTGAATAATTTTTGCTCAAGTCTCAACCATTTACTTCACCTCAGTAAGTATTTTTTGTCAGGTGAAGTCCCAAGTTTGGATTTATAAAGACAAATCTGCAAGTGAATTGCCCTCAGGGAGAGTATAACCAAATAAGGGATAGTCATGTAAAATACATGTGATACAACACAGCTCAGCATGTTACATGCTGTGATAGTAATATGTAAAACTCTTTGGTCCTTAAATCCTGTGAAAATTAATAAAGAGAAACCTCACTAAAATGGAGTCAGGAGACCAGAAATAGGAGCTCTTGGGTATTAACACTGGAGGTCAATTATAGATTTTTCAGTTCCAAACTCCAACAGAAGAATCATCAATCATAGGAGCCAACTGGAAAAGATTCACACTGTATCTCCTATGAGAAGTTGAGTATCCCAGTAACTCAACTGAGAAACTATGATTACCCTGAATTACTTTCCTCCACTGGACTTTCATTCAAAACCACACCTTCCAACTTCTTCCTTTCTCTCTATAAAATAGCATTCTTTTCCTTTGTTTGCTGGACTTAGCCTATGGTTTTTCCCTGGTTTGCTTTTTCCAAATTGCAATCCTTGACCATTACCAAATAAACACACCTATGCTGGTAAAATAACTTTTAATTTAAGGTTAGCAACCACTATATCCAATCTGTCATCTAATTTTGGTAATTCTCCCTTCAAGTGTTAGTCCTCCTTCACTGGTCTGAACATAAGCTCTAAAAGAACAGAAATGGTGTTTGAACATAATAGATCAATAAACATTTAGTGAATAAACTTATTAAGTGCCTGGAATAGTAATAAAAAGCATAGTAGATACTGAATAAATATTTGTTAACTGAATAAAAGTGTATTTCCTTTTTTTTTTTCCTTTTTGGTTATCCATTTTATTTATTTTTATTATTAATTAATTTTATTTTATTTTTAAAATATAAATAATTTGTTTCTGCATGAGGGCTTTCTTGAGGTGCTCAGACTTCTCGTTGTGGTGGCTTCTCTTGTTGCAAATCACAGACTCTAGGGTGCTTGGGCTTCCGTAGTTGCAACTCATGGGCTCAGTAGTTGTGATGCATGGGCTATTTGTGATCCTCCTGGACCAGGGACTGAACACGTGTTTCCTGCATTGGAAGGTGGATTCTTAACTGCTGGACCACCAGGGAAGTCCCTTGGCTTTGATTTTTAGGTCTTTTTTTCCTTCTCTTCCTCTTTTGTTCTCTTCTTTTGTGGTTTGATGACCATCTTTAATGTCGTGTTTGGGTTGCTTTCTCTTTTGTGTGTGTGTCTATTGTAGTTTTGAGGTTTGCTGTTCCCATGAGGTTTTGATATAGCAGTCTATATGTGTGCAAGGTTATTTTAAGTTGCTAGTCTCATCCGTGCCATTTTGCCATTAAAAAGAATACATTTGAATCAGTTCTAATGAGGTGGATGAAACTGGAGCCTATTATACGGAGTGAAAAGTGTATTTCCTTTTATTCAGCTCAGATGGATATAAGTTATCATTACTTTTTGCTTGGATTATTGTAGAATATCCTTAGTCTCAGTTTTTCCCTTTTCTGGCATCCAAAAATAAAACTACCAAATGCATTGCTCCTAAACAATTAGCATCTAATACAAAGGTAGAAATGGCAACCCACTCCAGTATTCTTGCCTGGGAAATCCCATGGACAGATGAGCCTGGTGGGCTACAGTCCATGGGGTCTCAAGAGTCGGACATGACTTAGTAACTAAACCACCACCACCACCACCACCACAAGTGTGGACAGACTGTTCTATGAAGAGTCACAAAGTAAACATGTCCAGCTTTGTGATCTTTATTGTCTCTTTGTTGTTCAGTCACCCAGTCGTGTCTGACTCTTTGTGACCCCATGGACTGCAGCACACCAGGCCTCCCTGTCCTTCACCAACTCCCAAAGTTGCCCTAGTTCATGCCCATTACATCAGTGATGCCATCCAGCCATCTCATCCTCTGACAGCCTCTTTTCCTTCTGCCTTCAATCTTTCCCATAAGTCAGCTATTTGTGTCAGATAACCAAAATACTAGAGTTTCAACTTCAACATCAGTCCTTCCAATGAGTATTCGGGGTTGATTTCCCTTGAGATTGACTGGTTTGATCTCCTTGCTGTCCAAGGAACCCTCAGGAGTCTTCTCCAGTACCATAGTTCGAAGGCATCAATTCTTTGGAGTTTGGCCTTCATTGTGGTCCAGCTCTCACAACCGTATGTGACCACTGGGAAGAGCATAGCTTTGACTATATGAATCTTTGTCAGCAGAGTAATGTGTCTGCTCTTCAGCACACTCTAGGCTTATCCTAACTCTCCTGCCAAGAAGCAAATGTCTTCTGATTTCATGACTGCAGTCACCATCTGCAATGATTTTAGAACCAAGAAGAGGAAATCTGTCACAACTTCCACCTTTTCCCCCTCTTTTGCCATGAAGTAATAGGGTTGGATGCCATGATCTTAGTTTCGTTTTTTTTTTTTTATGCCAGTTCTTTCACTCTCCTCCTTTACCTTCATCCAGAGGTTCTTTAGCTCCTCTTCACTTTCTGCCATTAGAGTAGTATCATCTGCATTCTGAGTTTGTTAATGTTTCTCCCACCTATCTTGATTCATTTGTAACTCATCCAGCCCAGCATTTCTCATGGTGTGCTCAGGGTATAGTTTAAACAAACAGGATGACAGCAGGCAGCTCTGTCGTATGACTTTCTCAATTGTGAAGCAATCTGCTATTCCATACAGGGTTCTAACTGTTGTTTCTTGACCTGCATACAGTTTTCTCAGGAGGCAGGTGAGGTGATCTGGCATTCCCGTCTCTTTAAGAGCTTACCACAGTTTATTATGATCCACACAACCAAAGGCTTTGACATAGTCAGTGAAACAGAGGTACATTTTTTTTTTTTAATCCCCTAGCTTTCTCCATGATCCAGTGAATAATGGCAATTTAATCTCTTGTTCCTCTCCTTTTCTAAATCCAACTTGGGCATCTGGCAGTTCTTCCTTCACATAATGTTGAAGCCTAGTGTGCAAGATTTTAAGCATGTCCTTAATAGCATGGGAGATGAGTGCAGTTGTCCAATGGGTAGCACATATTTTAGAACTAACCTTCTTAGGAATTACCTTTTTAGCTGCTTCTTAATTCTACTACTATAATGCAAAATACTTATAACCAGTATGTAAATGAATGAGCAGGTTAACCTATGTTCTAATGCAACCATTTACAAAATTAGGCAATAGATCTGATTACATTTTAGTTTGCTTACCTCCACTATAATAGCTATCTGATGTTCACAAAGCATTTCATATGTGTTTTGTAGTAGACTGTATGATGACATTATAGTGGTTTTGCACACTTACTTAACAGACAATAATTGATTTCCTATGTGTAAGGAATTGAGTTGTGTATTAGAAGTAAGAAGGTATGAATGACAATTTCTGTCCTAGTAGAATAACTCAGGCAATACTAAAGACAGAAGACTGTAATAGGTATAAAGATTATACTGAGATGAATGCTATATTAATAGTACACATAGAATGTTAAGAGAATAGAATAGGTGCCAATGATTGTGTCAGTAGCACTTAGGATTAAATAAACAGATCATAGAGCTTCTTAAAGCTGTTCAGAGAAAATATATCAAACTTCAAATTCCTCTTCTCTCAAGTTGCAAGGTGCTGGTGTATAATCTCAATTACATTTTGGTGCTAGTGTAATTCTTTCATATTAGTAGCTGGTGGACGAAGCCTGCACTCATTCACCTTGTTATTGAGTCCAAACTCTTACTGCTTGCCACATGACAGGCCAATGAATCAAGAGAGAGTTGTTGTGGCAAGAAATAGCAATTTTATTCAGAGAGACAGCAGACCGAGGAGACAGTGGACTAGTACCCCAAAGAACTCAAGTTGGAACACAGGCTTCTTTTACACTAAAAGGAGAGTGGATGTGGTTTGTTGTTGCAAACTCCTTGGTGTCCTTGTTTTTGGTATCATTGAAATCTTTTGTTCTTGCTGCTGTCTGGTGTGTGAGTCAAGGTGTTTCTGTAAACGTTCAAAAAGACAAATGTTATTCTTTGTTCTGCAACTTTTTATCTCTGTATGAATGGAAAAGTTTTATACTCTTAAAGGTGAGAACCTTGAGAATGGGCTATCCTATATATTCCAGGCTATAGGCAACTTTCTTAACTTGTAGCAAAAGCAATAGAACACAATGGTTAAAATAAAATAAACGTCCAATACAGAGTCAGATTTGTTCTCCCCGATTACACTCTGACTTCTCTAACTCCTGTGGGATAAAACCCAGGTTTCATCCTTCAGCAAGAAGCCTACATCTTGCTCGTAAAGACACACATTTAGCATCAAGAGTGTAAATTTTGGAATAAGAGAGACTTCAAGTCTAATTCAGACTCCCATCATCTATTAACATAATGATGCTGGAGAAGCATCTCTCATCCTCAGTTTCTTCACCTAATAATATTTATTATAGAGGAATTTGTGAGAATTAAATGAAATAAAATGTTTAAAGCAGCGTCAGTCAGTCTTTACTTCAGTTGTCTCTTTGCTTGTCTGTTACTCCATGTAAATGGCTTACTTTCTTCATCTCAGTTTTTCTCGCTATCTTTTCAAGATTTTATGCCAGATATCTTCTCTCAGCTTTAAACTCACTTGCATACTCAGCATTTTCATATTGGGACTGAGACTCTGCAAGTTTTATTTCTTCTTTGCCAACTGATCCCAAGTTTGGTTCTTTCAAAAAGAGGTTCTAGAGGGAGACTCTAAAGCTGGAACAAGCAAAGAGGGTTCTCCTCCCCTGATGGCAGCATTACCTCATCTTCTCTTCTTTGTTGTTATTTAGTTGCTAAGTTGTTTCCAACTCTTAGTGACACCATGGGCTGCAGCACACCAGGCTTCCCTGTCCTTCACTATATCTTGGAGTTGGCTCAAATTCATGCCCATTAAGTTGATGACGCCATCCAGCCATTTCATCCTATGTCACCCCGTTCTCCTCCTGCCCTCAATCTTTCCCAGCATCAGGGTCTTTTTCAGTGATTCCACTCTTCACATCAGGTGGCCAAAGTATCAGAGCTTCAGCTTAGCATCAGTCCTTCCAATGAATGTTCAGGGTTGATTTCCTTTAGGATTGACTGGTTTGATCTCTTTGCAGTCCAAGGGACTCTCAAGAGTCTTCTCCAGCACTGCATTTCAAAAGCACTCAGTCTTTTTTATGGTCCAACTCTCATGGCCATACATGACTACTGTAAAAACCATAGTTTTGACATATGGACCCTTGTTGGCAAAGTGATATCTCTGCTTTTTAATATACTGTCTAGGTTTATCATCGTTTTTCTTCCAAGGAGCAAGTATCTCTTAATTTCATGGCTGCAGTCACCATCCATAGCGATTTTGGAGCCCAAGAAAATAAAATCTGCCACTGTTTCCATTTCTTCCCCATCTATTTTGCCATGAAGTAATGGGACCAGATACCATGGTCTTAGTTTTTTGAATGTTGAATTTTAAGTCAGTGTTTTCTCTCTCCTCTTTCACCTTCATCAAGAGACTCTTTTATTTCCTCTTCACTTTCTGCCATTAGAGTAGTACTGTCTGCATATCAGAAGTTATTGATATTTCTGCCAGCAATCTTGATTCCAGCTTGCAATTCCTCCAGCCTGCCATTTCACATGATGTACTCCACATAAAAGTAAAATAGAGTGCAATATACAGCCTTGGCATACTCCTTTCCCAATTTGGAAATAGTCTGTTGTTCCATGTCCAGTTCTAACTGTTGCTTCTTGACCTGCATACAGGTTTCTCAAGAGGCAAATAAGGTGGCCTGGTAGTCCCATTTCTTTAAGAATTTTCCACATTTTGTTGTGATCCACACAGTTAAAGGTTTTAGCGTAGTCAATGAAGCGGAAGTAAAATGCTTTTCTGGAATTCTCTTGCTTTTTCTACAATCCAATGAAAGTTGGCAATTTGATCTCTGGTTCCTCTGCCTTTTCTAAGTCCATCTTGCACATCTGGAAGTTCTTGGTTCACGTAGTGCTGAAACCTAGCTTGAAGGATTTTGAGCATTACCTTGCTATCACGTGAAATGAGCATGATTGTATGGTAGTCTAAGCACTTTTTGGATTGCTCTTCTTTGGAATTAGAATGAAATCTGATCCTTTTCAGTCCCTGGTGGCTATTGCTGAGTTTTCCAAATTTGCTGCATATTGAGTACCGAACTTTGACAGCATCATCTTTTAGAATTTTAAATAGCTCGGCTGGAAATCCACCCTCTCCACCTCTTCTCTTTACTCCTCAGTAACAGTCCTTTGAAGAAGCAACGATTGAATCCATGTTTAAATATTTTCACAACGGTCGAATCAATGTTTCAATATTTTCAAATCTCACAGAACCAGCTGTAATTGTGTCCCACTCACATGCACCAGCTCCAGCCTGGCACCCTCTGCCTCAGAGGTCTGTGACCCAAGTCCAGTGGACCCTCCTCCAACTCAGAGGCTCCAGCAGCAGCTCCAACAAACCCTATCCTCAAAGTTCTGAGTCTGACTTCACAGGACTCCTCCACCTCCATGCTGCTCAGTTTTAATACCTTCAGCTTCTCTTTGTTTCTGCAGCCTTAGGAGTGGTAGCTGCTTCCTGGGGATGCTGCCACTGTGATACCTTACAGTTTTCTCTTTATCCTTTTCAACACTTGGTTAATAATTTTATTTCCATACAATAGTCAGTGTAGCTTTTATTTCCCAACAGGACTCTGATTAGTTCAAAAGCATTTGAGATCCAATTTTCTCTTTGGATTCTTCACTAACATACATATTTTCTAAATACTTCCTAGAAAATATTCACCTTATTCATTTTGACAGTTCATTTATTCAACATCTATTGGGAACCACAATGTGTCAGGAATTATCTTAAAACTGGAGATACATAGAAGAATAAGACACAGTTTCTCTCTCCAAGGAGTTCATAGTGCCATAGGGAGAAAGAAATACAAACATGCAACTGCAATTATAGGGTTGCAACTGATATGATAAAACATACAGAGAAAGCCCACTTTAGGGAGTAATAAGTAATCAAGGGGCTAAAGAAAAGTGGTCCCATTAGAGTATAAAAAACAAGCATACAGTTAGCAGAGCTGGAAAGAATGGGGGTTCTCAAGGAAACACAAAACTGCCTGGAACTATGTGACATCAAAGGCTTTCCTTGTGGCTCAGTTGGTAAAGAATCACCTGCAATGCAGGAGACCTGGGTTCGATCCCTAGGTTGGGAAGATCCCCTGGAGAAGGGAAAGGCTACCCACTCCAGTATTCTGGCCTGGAGAATTCCATGGACTGTATAGTCCATGAGGTTGCAAAAGAGTTGGACACGACTGAGTCTGTTTCACATCTGACGTCAAGTGGTATTCAGCTCAGCCACTCAGTCTTGTCCGGCTCTTTGTGACCCCATGAATCGCAGCATGCCAGGCCTCCCTGTCCATCACCAACTCCCGGAGTTCACTCAAACTCACATCCATCGAGTCAGTGATGCCATCCAGCCAT
>NW_011494647.1:1442124-1442410 GCF_000754665.1 Bison bison bison | reverse complement strand
TTTCCCCATCTATTTCCCATGAAGTGATGGGACCAGATGCCATGATCTTCGTTTTCTGAATGCTGAGCTTTAAGCCAACTTTTTCACTCTCCTCTCTCACTCTCATCAAGAGGCTTTTTAGTTCCTCTTCACTTTCTGCCATAGGGTGATGTCATATGCATATCTGAGATTATTGATATTTCTCCCGGCAATCTTGATTCCAGTTTGTGGTTCTTCCAGCCCAGCGTTTCTCATGATGTACTCTGCATATAAGTTAAATAAGCAGGGTGACGATATACAGCCTTGA
>NW_011494647.1:1397480-1442024 GCF_000754665.1 Bison bison bison | reverse complement strand
AGAATGGACTGGTCAGATCTCCTTGCAGTCCAAGGGACTCTCAAGAGTCTTCTCCAACACCACAGTTCAAAAGCAACAATTCTTCAGTGCTCAGATTTCTTCACAGTCTAACTCTTGCATCCATACATGACCACTGGAAAAACCATAGCCTTGACTAGATGGACTTCTGTTGGCAAAGTAATGTCTTTACTTTTGAATATGCTATCTAGGTTGGTCATAACTTTTCTTCCAAGGAGTAAGCGTCTTTTAATTTCATAGCTGCAGTCACCATCTGCAGTGATTTTAGAGCCCCAAGAAATAAAGTCTGACACTGTTTCCCCATCTATTTCCCATGAAGTGATGGGACCAGATGCCATGATCTTCGTTTTCTGAATGCTGAGCTTTAAGCCAACTTTTTCACTCTCCTCTTTCACTTTCATCAAGAGGCTCTTTAGTTCTTCCTTGCTTTCTACCATAAGGGTGGTGTCATCTGCATATCTGAGCTTATTGATATTTCTCCCGGCAATCTTGATTCCAGTTTGTGGTTCTTCCAGCCCAGCGTTTCTCATGATGTACTCTGCATATAAGTTAAATAAGCAGGGTGACGATATACAGCCTTGACGTACTCCTTTTCCTATTTGGAACCAGTCTGTTGCTCTATGTCCAGTTCTAACTGTTCCTTCCTGACCTACATATAGATTTCTCAAGAACGCTGAAGAAGCTGAAGTTGAATGGTTCTATGAAGACCTACAAGACCTTTCAGAACTAACACCCAAAAAATATGTCCTTTTCATTATAGGGGACTGGAATGCAAAAGTATTGGAGAAGGATATGGCAACCCACTCCAGTGTTTTTGCCTGGAGAATCCCAGGGGCGGCAGAATCTGGTGGGCTGCTGTCTCTGGGGTCGCACAGAGTTGGACACGACTGAAGCAACTTAGCAGCAGCAGCAGCATGCAAAAGTAGGCAGTCAAGAAACACCTGGAGTAACAGCAAATTTGGCCTTGGAGTACAGAATGAAGCAGGGCAAAGGCTGATAGAATTTTGCCAAGAGAATGCACTGGCCATAGCAAGCACCCTCTTCCAACAATACAAGAGAAGACTCTACACATGGACATCACCAGATGGTCAACACCGAAATCAGACTGATTATATAATTTGAAGCCATAGATGGAGAATCTCTATACAGTCAGCAAGTGGCATTTCTTTAACTGAAGAGAAAATTGTGAGAACAACACTTAAAAAGGAAATTTGGAGAGTTTTATGAAATCATACAGGTCGTTTTTAAGATGCTGGAGAGTTTTCACTTCATTCTTTAGGGCAGGCATGTTAAAATGAAATCACTACAATCATTTAAAAACTGGTAGATTTCACAGAAATTTCTGATTTTTCTTGAAATATCTGACCATTTGTCTATATTCACCCCACTTTTCTGTACTATGAAAATTGTTGGCACTGAGTAGTTACTGCCTTCTTTAAGTGGAACTCTGTTTTCCATGCAGCCAAAGTCTGCTTGCTGCTATTTTCATTATTTACCTGGTTGACCTATGTGGGCAATTGCCATCCTGCTTTACTAACTGAGAAGTGTTTAATTAAGGAAACCCAGTGATTAAATGTAAAGTTTAAGAAAGTCACTGGAGGTAATATAGTAGATGGTCTAGAAAGAGTCAGAAGGTTGCATGGTGATGCTATCAAAGCAATGATGCCTAAAGACTTTAAGGAGTCAATTTCAGTGGGGGTAAAAATAAATTGGCCAGTTTTTTTTTTTTTTTTTTTTAATGAAAAGGTAGATCAATACAGTTTGGGAAAGAACCAGCTAAGGAAAGTGAGAGGGAATAATGCATCCATTACTTTCAAGTTTTCTGGCTTCAGTGTCTGTTAGTAAGATAGTACATGTATATTAAAAATTATGGAGAAAGGGATATCTGGGCAAACTTAGAGGTGAGTGTGTTGAATTTTAACTGTCCGTCAGATTTTCAGATAGAATGATCAATAAGTAAGTAAGTGTGGAAGTTGAGATAAGACTTGGTCAGAGATATATATTTCTGAGTCACCAACTTATGGGTGGGATGAGTAAACCATTACTTAGAAATAAAATATGCTGTATATATATATATATTGTCATTTACTGCAGTAAAAGGTGCCCCCCAACCCCTCCAGTATTCTTGGGCTTCCCTTTGGCAAAACTGGTAAAGAATCTGTCTGCAATGTGTGATACCTGGGTTCAATCCCTAGGTTGGGAAGATCTGCTGGAGAAGGGATAGGCTACCCACTCCAGTATTTTGGGGCTTCTCTTGTGGCTCAGCTAGTAAAGAATATGCCGGCAATGTGCGAGACCTGGGTTTGATCCCTGGGTTGGGAAGATCTCCAGAACAAGAGAAAGGCTACCCACTGGAGTAAACTGGCCTGGAGAATTCCATGGACTGTGTAGTCCATGTGGTTGCAAAGAGTCATACATGACTAACTTTCACTTTCACATAGGCTAAATATTCCCACTAAATAAAATAATTATGTCATGTCACCTGGCAGTTTGTTATTAAGAGCAGAATGTTCAGACTGTCAACCATGGTTTACTAGTTTGTGATTATTACTCAGTCATATATAATGTCACATGCTTAGAACCACATTTTAGGCCTTCATTACTTCTGTCATTCACTATACAGTATAGACTACTGAAGGCACAAATGGTCATGTTTAAGAACCTAGAGAAGTCACAGAGGATACGTGGAACTCAAAGACCTTAAGTGTGCAGTTCTAGTTTGCACAATGGGTAACAGAAGAGAAGAAAGCTAAGAAAGCTATTTCCTGTCATCAAGTAGATGATGATTATTATATGCACGGCTGAAATTTATATCTGAATAATTGTTGATTCTTTAATTATATGATTAACAACTCTTCTAATTGTTACTATTTGCGTTTTCTACCAAATAAGATTTTTTTTGTGGTGCTATGATAACCTCTGATAGTTATTTAATTGGACATGCACATGTCTCAATCATAAGATCACAAGTGTTCCCCATGTCTCATTTTCTTTGATATATTAAGGTTTTCATTAGGTAAATGTTCCCAAATTTAAAAGTGAGTACATTTAATGAATACATTAAACAGTATGTAAATATCATGAATAGATATAAATAATAAATAAAATGGACCTTCAATAGACTCAAATCACAAAGGAGACCATTTGCCATTAGTTTCTGCATCTTGTCCCTTAGGATACTCCATACAAAATTTACGTTACAGTCTTGCTTATACCCTGTACCTTTGTGGGCTGTTTATCTGCCAAATTACATGAACTAACTCACTTTTAAGGAAGGAAATAGCACTAAGATACTTAGGAAATTTAATCAGACTTGTTACATTTTTGAAGATTTCAGTAATTTAAACACTGAATTTATAGTATACAATGCCAAATGAATTAGAATACATGAACACTCAGCTGATTTCTATGCATTAAAATGAAAAGATTCCAAGATTTAGGCGTGCTCCCTGTTGCCGTCTGCTTTTTTGGTAATCTGTGCAGCTTGTGTTTGTGGTTATGCCCGAGCCGGCAAAATCCGCTCCCAAAAAAAAAAAAAAAGAAAAGATTCCAAGATTTAAATCCTCATGAAATGTCTGATCAAGTCCCAATTATTAATTTAACTGGTGTCCAATTTATTTCTTTGAAATCTGACATTTCTATATAAGTATTATTGCTAGATAAAGTCTTTTTCACATAATGAAATTAATCAAACCATTATAATTCTAAACAAAGATAGGTAGTTTTGAAGAATATGAAAAATAAACTCCATCACTGAACCATACTTCCCCTTTCAGGGTTTGGAAAAGAATGTATGGAAGTTCTCACCAAATGAGACTGTATTAAGTTTGAGATTCAGGGACAAAAGAAAAATAAGTAATTAATTGTATTTGGAATTACTGGTGTAGAAAGAGCAAAAAGAATAAGTCTGGTCCAAAATTTTAGAAATAATAAGATCAATTTAGTAGATAAGTCAGCTGATTAAATAATTCTGCTTAATACCCAGAACCGAAATCTAGTGGCTTAAAATGATCAGCATGTATTTAGCTCCAGAGTCTGAGAGTTCACTGGGTAATTCTGCTGATCTGGACTTGAATGATCTCAGAACTAGCTTATGATTTTGTGATCAGCAGACAATCTGCTGAAGACTGTATGTTCTCAGATGCCTTCTGCTTGGATGGCTTGTTCCTCAGAGAGGAGGCAACACAAGGCACCTTGAGGCCTAAACTCAGAATTGACACCCCATCAGTTCTGCCACATTCTGTAGGCCAAACAAGTCAAACTCTAATCCAGATTCAAGGGAAAGCAAAAGACTCTACTTTTTGTGAGGAGAAACTGTGAACTTGCATTGCAAAGAATACGGATTCAAGGAGGCCAATTAATTCATGCTATCAGTGCAATAAATCTATATATACTGTTGCAGAAGCTTGAAAATGTTCGTTTAGGGTTGAAAATAGGAATCAAAGCCAGATATCAACAACTGGAGAGAAATTTAATGAAAACAGTGTGTGTGTGTGTGTGTGTGTGTATGCTCAGTCATGTCCAACTCTTTGGGACCCTATGGACTGTAGCCTGCCAGGTTCCTCCATCCAAAGAATTTTCCAGGCAAGAATATTAGAGTGGGTTGCCATTTCCTCCTCTGGAGGATCTTTCCAACCCAGATATTGAACTCACATCTCTTATGTCTCCTGCATTGGCAGGCAGATTCTTTACCACTGCGCCACATGGGAAGACATGTTTAAACAAAGAGAGTTCTGGATAATTAATAACAGTTTACATAACCATGATTTGTGTGCTTGATGTTTTATTCGTAAAAGTGAAGATAACTCACTTTTAAAGGTACAAGGATCATATAATGTTTGTTTATTCCAGGATTTCCAGTGGTTCTCTATTGGGAGTGATTTAGCTGCCCCCTGCCAAGGTATATTCAGCAATGTTCAAAGTCATTTTTATTTGCCACAACTGGACAGGGATTGCTATTGGAACCTAGTGAGTCAGGAGCCAGGGATGCTGCTAAACATTCCACAGTGCTCAGGACAGCACCATATAACAAAGGAAAATGTCAATACTACCAAGACTGGAAAACTTTATACTGGCCTGATACTCACCATGGAGGAATATTTTTAGTGCAGAGTGATCCAGATTTCTTATGAGGATTTAAAGATAAGGATTAAAGATGTCATTTACATACATATTGAGAGTTTATGTATACATCTGGCTCAACTAATGCAAACCTATAATAGCATAGCTATACTCAGAAGGAGGAAAGATTTCTGAGGACTAAAGTCATTAAGTCCATGAATTCTGCTCTGCAGAACTTCCATGAAAACACACTCAGTTCTTCATTTAAACAAATGAGAAAATTAAGTAACAGAACGGATGAAGTTGGAGAGACCAACAGCTGCAAAGGAATTGAAGACTGAGGAAATGCTATAGAAGTATAAAACCCTTGGGTGTCTTGGTTAAAAGACAAATATAATACTTAATCATTCAATAGGTATTGTGATGTTACAGTAGAGTAGTATTGTGTAAACTACATGATTTCCTTTGAGTGTCATTTTAAAATGTAAACATTTTGTTTGAAGCCATCATCAAAATTTTTAAGCTTTTCTGTGTTTTCCTAAATGAAGTTAGAGAAACTAGTTTTACTTAATTTTTATATACAAAAATTATACACACACATATATACATATGACATACACATATGAAAAGGTTATTCTTTAATATTCTTTAATACTAACTCTTAGTACAGATCAGTAGACTTATTGGCTTAAAACAGTAAGTTTTTAACTAATAAGAGCACATACTAATGATTTTAACCACTTAATCAATTTATTAATTTATCATGGATGTACTAACATTTAATAAATGACTTGTAATACCTTCTGACTGGAAGAGGGCATGGCAACCCACTCCAGTGTTCTTGCCTGTTCAATCCCCATGGACAGAGGCTACAGTTCATGGGGTTGCAAAGAGTCAGACATGACTGAGTGACTAAGTACAGCAAAGCAATGCCTTCTGACAGCCCAGGATAATGATGAGAAAAATAGAAGAGTTGTCCAGGACTGAATTACTCAACAACTGTCACTGGTCCCTTCAGTTCAGTTCAGTTCAGTTCAGTCTCTCAATCATGTCCGACTCTTTGTGACCCCGTGAATCGCAGCACGCCAGGCTTCCTTGTCTATCACCAACTCCCGGAGTTCACCCAGACTCATGTCCATCGAGTCAGTGATGCCATCCAGCCATCTCATCCTCTGTCGGCCCCTTCTCCTCCTGCCCTCAATCCCTCCCAGCATCAGAGACTTTTCCAATGAGTCAACTCTTCGCATGAGGTGGCCAAAGTACTGGAGTTTCAGCTTTAGCATCATTCCTTCCAAAGAAATCCCAGGGCTGATCTCCTTCAGAATGGACTGGTTGGATCTCCTTGCAGTCCAAGGGACTCTCAAGAGTCTTCTCCAACACCACAGTTCAAAAGCATCAATTCTTTGGTGCTCAGCCTTCTTCACAGTCCAACTCTCACATCCATACATGACCACAGGAAAAACCATAGCCTTGACTAGACGAACTTTTGTTGGCAAAGTAATGTCTCTGCTTTTGAATATGCTATCTAGGTTGGTCATAACTTTCCTTCCAAGGAGTAAGCGTCTTTCAATTTCATAGCTGCAGTCACCATCTGCAGTGATTTTGGAGCCCAAAAAAATAAAGTCTGACACTGTTTCCACTGTTTCCCCATCTATTTCCCATGAAGTGGTGGGACCAGATGCCATGATCTTCATTTTCTGAATGTTGAGCTTTAAGCCAACTTTTTCACTCTCCACTTTCACTTTCATCAAGAGGCTTTTTAGATCCTCTTCACTTTCTGCCATAAGGGTGGTGTCATCTGCATATCTGAGGTTATTGATATTTCTCCCAGCAATCTTGATCCCAGCTTGTGTTTCTTCCAGTCCAGTGTTTCTACATATGACAGTTCTTGTCCTTAGTCCTTATACATTGACATTTGCTTTTCCCTGGTAACTTCTAAGTAGCATGTAAAAGAGAAATGTTCCACATGAGTTTATATAATACCAATTAATCTTTGGATAAATATTATAGCTCAGTCTTATTTACTTATTAATTTATTAATGCCAGTCCCAGTTTTACTCAAATTACTAAATTTTATTCCTAGATTTTTTTCCCAGTTATCTTGCAGAGACTATCTCCTCCTAAACCTGTACCATTTCCCTAAAAGAGATGAAAAGGCAGATTGAGTAAGAAGGAGGCAAGACTATTAATTATTTATTAATTATTCAGCAAATACAGATTAAGCAAACCAGGCAGTGACCCTTATACACACAAGAGCCACACAAAGAAAGATATTACTACTTATTATTTTAAGTTATCTATAAAATATGCAGAAGAAGTGAAAAGAATCAAATAGCCCAAAACTCTCACAGGAGCCCTTAAATTCATACACAGGTAGATACACATACATGCCTGTGTGCACACACAGTTCCCACAGATCAGGACTTCTGGAGATTCCCTACAATCAGGAGACTCCCTGTCCGGTTGCCTGCCAAGAGCTCAAGCTGAGCACATCAGGCTATAATAATGAAGCTGTTCATTAGCCAGCAGGTGGCTAGGCTAATTGATTTGGGAGGCAGTATAGTCTAGTCAGAGAAGACTAAGATTTGGAGTTAGACAGCTCTTCATCTATGACCAACCTCAATGCAAAATTAGCTGTAACTTATTTTACATCTTGGAACTTCAGTTTCATCAACTTCAAATATAGGTTTAAAGTCACTCAGTGTTTTCTTAAGTCAAAGTTTCTTTAAGAGTCATTTTTAGTTTTACTTTTCCATTCTTGTTGATATTGTTAAAAGGTTTGCTTGAGTCCAGAAATGAACTCCCTCCTTACAACTGTTTAGAGAAGTCAGAATAAAATCACACAGTAAATCTACTACTGGGAAAGGTATCTCAGTGTGGACTGGGAACATTTTACATTTCTTCCACTCCCCCTAGAAATCTCACCCATTAATCCTCTCTGCCCCTAGGAATTTCCCTCCTTATCTTTAGATCTTAAGTTACACAGTAAGGTAATCAAATGACTTTCATCTGAGAAGATTTGTTGATCACTCAAATCTGAAGTCTGATCCATGTGTTTTCAAAGAAGCTTCTATTTATTATACTGTATAGTATAACATTATTCTTCATGTTCCACTCTTTGCGACCGCATGGACTGTAGCCTACCAGGCTCCTCTGTCCATGGGATTTTCCAGGCAATACTACTGGAGTGGATTGTCATTTCCTTCTCCAGGGGATCTTCCCAACCCAGGGATCGAACCCAGGTCTCCCGCATTGTAGACAGACGCTTTACCGTCTGAGCCACCAGGGAAGTCTAGTATTTATTATACTGTATAATAATTCCCTCTTTACCTTCCATTCTCTACATGTTTAACTTCTCTATGGGCAAGGCCTCTATCTTGTTTATCCTCACATTTTTTATAAGTACTGTACATTTTATGCAGTCAATAAATATGCCAAAATACCTAATGAAGAGATGTATGGGATATAAAATTGCATTAATACATGCATACACTTATGTACCTCCCTATGCACATACACACATCAACAGTGAATTTCTTATTTCTTTTATTTTTAGTACCTCTAGTGTTTCCAGCACTTACTTAATGTAAAAAGTAAAAAAATAAAGTATGCAAAGTGGAAGCTGCAAATCAGAGGCTGTCATTGGAACATCTTACTAAATAGATTTTTGGTTAAAGGGAACAGTTATTAAAATTGTTTCAGATCCCTGCAATCACTTAAGGATTAAACTTGGGCAGAATTTGGGCTTTACAAATTTCCTAAATGAGACTGCATTTGCTGTGGGGTTGACATCATGGGTGTTAAAGAACGCTGACTGCATCAATTAAGAGATGAATTCAGACATAGGGACTTGAGCACATATGTGGGTTTAGTTGCTCAGTGGTGCCCAACTCTTTGTGACCCCATGTAGCCCACCAGGCTCCTCTGCCCATGGGGATTCTCCAGGCAAGAACACTGGAGTGGGTTGCCATGCCCTTCTCCAGGGGATCATCCCAACCCAGGGATTGAACCCAGATCTCCCTCATTGCAGGCAGATTCTTTACCATCTGAGCCACCAGGGAAACCCTTTGAGTACAAGAGATATCTTCTTTTCCTCTTTCCCAGCACCATAGCATTAATAAACTAAAACTATTCATTTGAAACTTAACTATATTATTTCTTGTTTCCAATTTCATTGCTTTGGTCTTGTCAGAAAATATGAGTCTAGTTCCAAGGAGTTCCACTACTTGAAACACCTAAGAAAAATAGTAGCCACTTTTTAATACTGTAAAAAACAGGTACCTTGATTAATCAGTTTTTTTCTTTCTGGGGAAGCTGACAGACACCCTGGTTACCAGGCAAAAGTTCATTTCTCATAACTAACAAGTATCATATCTCACATCATAAACTGAAGAAGTATCAATACACGGCTCTCCATGAGGATGAGCAAAGACTTAAAGTGGCAGAAGCTTGGCAGTAGGGGTGGGTGAGGGGACTTGGATGAAGGATAGTATACAGGCACCTGGCAGACAAGTGGAAGAAATGGTTGGGAATCTTCTCTCACTCTAACTGAGGCTCTATAAATAGCATTTTGTCAACATACCCTAGAGCTCAGCTCTTTACCTGATGGCAAGCACTGCTGGGAATCTGAACAGCTGTGAGGAATTTTCCTGTTAGCCTTGAACTGGCATTGGACGACAAAATGGCAAAGTATCAAAGCCCTCTTTGGTTCTCCCTTTAGTATTATTGCCTGATGATTAAGCAGAATGAGATTCAGGTCTTACAACACGGCTAATTTGTCTAGGTGCTATGCCCTTTGTACTATATTATAGAAGAGTGGAGAGGAGAGATAGTCTCTTCCCCTAGCACTTGAGAATCCTTTAGCTCAGAAGTAGTGTTTTCTCTCCTAAGGCTTTGCAGAGAGTGTGTGAAAACTGTGTTTTCTGTAATCTTGAGTAGGCAGAGAATCGGTGAGACTCCAGAGACATGTCTCTAGAACTGGTGGGGACATCCAAGAAGTATTGGCTAATATTTTTATGTGGAATAAGAATTTTCCCTACAATTTACAAAGAGCAAGACTTTACTAGAAAAGAGACAGCAGGACCATAGGAAAAGTACTGAAACTTAAAGTCAGAGCAATTGATGTGGGGTCTTGTTCCCACTATGCTCTGACTTAGCTGATGACTGTGGGCAGCAAATGTAAATGCTTACTTTGAGTTGTGCCATTTGTCATGTTCTGATAATAATGTCAAATTTTAATACTGTTTTTACCCAGAGTAGGGGAAATATATAGGCTCCTCCACTTAAGATGTAGGGATCCAGTAAAAAAGCAGCATAAAAAAATAGCATTTAGTAGATTTATTGCATTCACTATTTTCAGTACTATGATATGCTTTAAATACATGATTTTATGTAGTCTCATGACAGCTGTAAAGAGAAAACTCCTCTGTTTTCGCTCTCCAGACACAACATACACAATTCTGGTCACCAAATGTTGGTGATTTTTTTTCTAAGCAATTCTCTGATATCAGTTGAGTGTCTTCCAATTTAATTCAATTCTTAAACTATATGCCTGGAGATAGTGTCAGACCCCATGGTTAAGATGCAGTCCCATAAGACTTTTCCCACTTCAGACACTGAACACAAGTTCAGAATGTCATCTGTGTTTCTGACTGACCATCTAAAAGTGGGAGGTTTCCATGATTCCCTCCTGGAGTTAAATCACTTGCTGCTGTTGCTGCTAAGTTGCTTCAGTCGTGTCCAACTCTGTGCGACCCCATAGACAGCAGCCCATCAGGCTCCCCCATCCCTGGGATTCTCCAGGCAAGAACATTTGAGTGGATTGCCATTTCTTTCTCCAATGCATGAAAGTGAAAGTGAAGTCACTCAGTTATGCCCGACTCTTAGCGACCCCATGGACTACAGCCCACCAGGCTCCTCTGTCCATGGGATTTTCCAGGCAAGAGTACTGGAGTGGGGTGCCATTGCCTTCTCCAAAATCACTTGCTAGAAAGGTTTATAGAACTCAGGAAAAGAGTTCATTGAGTAGATTACCAGTTTATTACAAAGGATTTAATTTAGGAACTGTTTCCATTATTTCCTCATCTATTTGCCATGAAGTGATGGGACTCGATGCCATGATCTTAGCTTTCTGAATGTTGAATTTTAAGCTAACTTTTTATTCTCCTCTTTCACTTTCGTCAAGAGGATGATGAAATGGAAACAGTGAAAGACTTTATTTTGGGGGGATCCAAAATCACTGCAGATGGTGACTGCAGCCATGAAATTACAACACATTTGCTCCTTGAAGAAAGGCTATGACCAACCCTCTGTGTGTTAAAAAAGCAGAGGCCAACAAAGATCCACCTAGTAAAAGCCATGATTGTTCCAATAGTCATGTACGGATGTGAGAGTTGGACTATAAAGAAAGCTGAGCATTAAAGAATTGATGCTTTTGAACTGTGGTGTTGGAGAAGACTCTTGAGAGTCCCTTGGACTCAAAGGATATCCAACCAGTCCATCCTAAAGAGAATCAGTCCTGAATATTCATTGGAAGGGCTGATGCTGAAGCTCCAATACTTTGGCCACCTGTTGCGAAAACCTGACTCATTGGAAAAATCCCTGATGCTGGGAAAGATTGAAGGCAGGAGGAGAAGGGAATGACAGAGGATGAGATGGTTGGATGGCATCACTGACTCAATGGACATGAGTTTGAGTAAGGTCTGGGAGTTGGTGAAGGACAGGGAAGCCTGGTGAGCTGCAGTCCATGGGGTCACAAGGAGTCAGACACAACTGAGTGACTGAACTGAACTGATTATATTAAGAATAGCCACACAGAAGGAATACTCAAGGGAAGGTAAGAGGGGAGGAGTGCAGAGCTTCAGGGCCTTCTCTAGCCATACCATACACCCAACTTCTCTAATGTTTAGCAACCAGCATGATTTCCAAACTTTATAACTTTAGGATTTTTTTTTTTTGAGGTTTTATTATGTAGACATGTGATTATGTCTCTGGCCATTAGTGATTAATTCAATATCCACATTCAGCTACTCTGTGCTCAGTGATGTTGGATGGCATCACTGACTCAATGGGCATGGGTTTGTGTGGACTCCAGGTGTTGGTGATGGACAAGGAGGCCTGGCATGCTGCAGTTCATGGGGTTGCAAACAGTCAGACATGACTGAGCAACTGAACTCACTGGTAATTCAAATTAAGTTTGTGCTAACATTATTACTGCCAGTTTATATATAAGGAAACTGAGACACAGAGTGATTAAATAAACTTTCCTATGGTGTGCATGTTTGTGGATAGACATTTGACCAAGATGTCCTCATAGTCAAGAAAAGAGTCCAAAATGCAGTATTTGAGTACATTGTCAAAAATAACAGAATGATCTAAGTTCATTTCCAAGGCAAACCATTCAATATCACAGTAATCTAAGTCTATGCCCCAACCACTAATACCTAAGAAGATGAAGCTGAATGATTCTATGAAGACCTGTAAGACATCCTAGTTCTAACACCAAAAAGATATCCTTTTCATCATAGGTGACTAGAATGCAAAAGTAGGAGGTCAAGAGATACCTGGAGTAACCTGGAGGTGTGTTTGGTCTTGGAGTACCAAATGAAGTGGGGCAAAGGCTAACACAGTTTTGTGAACAGAACACACTGGTCATAGCAAAGACCCTCTTCCAACAATACAAGAAACAACTCTACACATGGACATCACCAGATGGTCAATATTGAAATCAGATTGATTGTATTCTTCATGGCCAAAGATGGAGAAACTCTATATAGTTAGCAAAAACAAGATTGGGAGTTGACTGTGATTCAGATCATCAGTACCATATTGCAGAATTCAGGCTTCTATTAAGAAAAGTATGGAAAACCACTAGGCCATTCAAGTATGATCTAAATCAAATCTCTTATGATTATACAGTGAAGGTGATGAATAGATTCGAGGGACTAGATCTGGTAGACATAATGCCTGAAAAACTATGGACAGAAGCTTGTAACACTGTATAGGAGGTGGTGAGCAAAACCATTCCCAAGAAAAAGAAATTCAAGAAGGCAAATAATTGGTTGTCTGAAGAGGCCTTACAAATAGCTGTGAAAAGAAGAGACGTGAAAGGCAAAGGAGAAAGGAAAAGATATACTCATCTGAATGCAGAGTTCCAAAGAATATCAAGGAGACTTAAGAAAGCATTATTCAGTAAACAATGCAAAGAAACAGAGGAAAATGGTAGAATGGGAAAGACAGGAGATCTCTTCAAGAAAATCAGAGATACCAAGGGAATATTTCATGCAAAGATGAACACAATTAAGGACAGAAATGTTATCAACCTAACAGAAGCAGAAGAGATTAAGAAGAGATGGCAAGAATACACAAAACTGTACAGAAAAGCTTTTAATGACCCAGAAAACCACGATGGTGTGATCACTCACCTAGAGCCAGACATCCTGGAATGTGAAGTCAAGTGGGCCTTAGGAAGCATCACCACAAACAAAGCTAGTTGTGGTGATGGAATTCCAACTGAGTTACTTCAATTTCTAAAAGATAATGCTGTTAAAGAACTGCACTCGATATGCCAGCAAATTTGGAAAACTCAGCAGTTGCTGCAGATCTGAAAAGTGTCAGTTTTCACTCCAGTCCCAAAGAAAGGCAATTCCCAAGAATATTGGCTTTGATATGGGCTTCACTGATGGCTATAATGGTAAAGAATCTGTGTGCAATCCTGGAGACCCTGGTTCAATCCTGAGGTCAGGAAGATACCTCAAGAAGGGAATGACAACCCACTCCAGTATTATTGCTTGGTGAAATCTATGGACAGAGGAGCCTGGCAGGCTACAGTATTTGAGATCCCAAAGAGCTGGACATGACTGACTGACTAACACACACCACACAGAGGAACTGGAGGTCAAATAGCCAACATTCATTGACTTATAGAAAAAGAAATGCAAAAAAACAAAATGGCCGCCTGAGGAGTTCTTACAAATAACTGTGAAAAGAAGGGAAGCAAAAAGCAAAGGAAGAAAGGAAAGATATACCCATTTGAATGCAGAATTCCAAAGAATGGCAAGGAGAGATAAGAAAACTTTCCTCAGTGATCAAAGCAAAGAAATAGAGGGAAAAAAATAGAATGTGAAAGACTAGAGATCTCTTCAAGAAAATTAGAGACACCAAGGGAACATTTCTTGCAAAGATGAATCTCAATAAAGGACAGAAATGGTAGGGACCTAATAGAAGCAGAAGATATTAAGACGTGGCAAGAATACACAGAACTGTACAAAAAGGATCTTCACAACACAGATAATCATGATGGTGTGATCACTCACATAGAGCCAGACGTCCTGGAATGTGAAGTCAAGTGGGCCTTAGGAAACATCACTATGAACAAAGCTAGTGGAGGTGATAAAATTCCAGTTGAGCTAGTTAAATTCCTGAAAGATGATGCTGTGAAAGTGCTGCACTAAATATGCCAACAAATTTGGAAAACTCAGCAGTGGCCAAAGGACTGGAAAAGGTCAGTTTTCATTCCAATCCAAAAGAAAGGCCATGCCAAAGAATGCTCAAACTACTGCACGATTGCACTCGTCTTACAAGCTAGTAAGGTAATGCTTAAAATTCTCCAAGCCAGGCTTCAGCAATTACATGAACCATGAACTTCCAGATGTTAAAACTAGTTTTAGTAAAGGCAAAGGAACCAGAAATCAAATTACCAACATCTAATGGATCATCAAAAAAGAAAGAGAGTTCCAGAAAAAAACATGTATTTCTGCTTTATTGACTATGCCAAAGCCTTTGACTGTGTGGATCACAGCAAATTGTGGAAAAGTCTGAAAGAGATCGGAATACCAGACCACCTGACTTGCCTCTTGAGAAACCTGTATGCAGATCAGGAAGGAACAGCCAGAACTGGACATGAAACAACAGAGTGGTTCCAAATAGGAAAAGGATGTCAAGGCTGTATATTGTCACCCTGCTTATTTAACTTATTTGTAGAGTACATCATGAGAAACGCTGGGCTGGAAGAAACACAAGCTGGAATCAAGATTGCCGGGAGAAATATCAATAACCTCAGATATGCAGATGACACCACCCTTATGGCAGAAAGTGAAGAGAAACTAAAAAGCCTGTTGATGAAAGTGAAAGAAGAGAGTGAAAAAGTTGACTTAGAACTCAACGTTCAGAAAACTAAGATCATGGCACATAGATGGGGAAACAGTGGAAATAGTGGCTGACTTTATTTTGGGGGGGGCTCCAAAATCACTGCAAATGGTGATTGCAGCCATGAAATTAAAAGATGCTTACCCCTTAGAAGGAAAGTTATGACCAACCTAGACAGCATATTGAAAAGCAGAGACATTACTTTGTCAACAAAGGTCCATCTAGTCAAGGCTATGGTTTTTCCAGTGGTCATGTATGGATGTGAGAGTTGGACTGTGAAGAAAGCTGAGTGCTGAAGAATTGGTGCTTTTGAACTGTGGTGTTGGAGAAGACTCTTGAGAGTCCCTTGGACTGCAAGGAGATCCAACCAGTCCACCCTAATGGAGATCAGTCCTGGGTGCTCATTGGTAGGACTGATGTTGAAGCTTAAACTCCATTGTTTGACCACCTGATGCGAAGAGCTGACTCATTTGAAAAGACCCTGATGCTGGGAAAGATTGAAGGCAGGAGAAGGGGACGACAGAGGATGAGGTGGTTGGGTAGCATTACTGACTCAATGGACATGGATTTGGGTGGACTGTGGGAATTGGTGAAGGACAGGGAGGCCTGGTGTGCTGCGCTTCATGGGTCACAAAGAATCGGACATGACTGAGCAACTGAACTGAATTGATTGACTCACAGAAAAAGCAAGGAAGTTAAAAAAGAAAAAAATGTACCTCTGCTTCATTGACTACGCTACAGCTTTTGATTGTGTGGATCACAACAAGCTGGAATATTCTTAAAGAGATTGGAATACCAGACCACTTTACCTACCTTCTGAGAAACCTGTATATAGGACAAGAAGTAACAGTTAGAACCAGATATGGAACACTGAACTGGTTAAAAATTGGGGAAAGAGTATGTCAAGGCTGTATATTGTCACCTTGCTTATTTAAGTTATATACAGAGTACATCATATTAAATGCTGGGCTGGATAACTCACAAGCTGGAATCGTAATTGCCAGGAGAAATATCAACAATCTCAGATAGGCAGATGATACCGTTTTAATGGCAGAAAGTGAAGAGGTACTAAACAGCCTCTTGATGAAAGTGAAAGAGGAGAGTGAAAAAACTGGCTTAAAACTCAACATTCAAAAAAAAAAAAAAAGAGAAGATCATGGATTCCAGTCCCATCAGTTCACAAAAAATGTGAAAAAAGTGGAAACAGTGTCAGATTTAATTTTCTTGGGCTCTGATCTCACTGCTGGTGGTGATTGCAGCCACAAAATTAAAAAACCTTGCTCCTTGGGAGAAAAGCTCTGACAAATCTAGACAATGTTTTAAAAAGCAGAGACATCACATTGCCAACAAAGGTCTGTATCATCAAAGCTTTTCCAGTAGTCATGTATGAATGTGAGTTGGACCATAAAAAATGCTGAGCACCAAAAAATTGATGCTTTCAAACTGTGGTGCTGGAGAAGACTCCTGAGTCTCTTGACCAGCAAGGAGATCAAACAAGTCAATCCTAAAGGAAATTAACCCTGAATATTCATTGGAAGAACTGATGCTGAAGATGAAGCTCCAACTTTGGCCACCTGATGTGAAGAGCTGACTCATTGAAAGAGATCTTGATTCTGGGAAAACTGAGGACAAGAGGAGAAGAGGGTGACAGAGGATGAGATGTTTAGATGGCAACACTGACTCAATGGACATGAGCTTGAGAAAACTCAGGGAGATGATAAAGGAGAAGGAAGCCTGGGGTGCTGCAGTTCATAGGGTTGCAAAGAGTCAGACGACTTAACAACTGATCACCAACAATGAATCCAGAATCTACATGTTAGTTCCTTCTTTGGGATACATGATTTTTGTTTTCCAAGTCTTTTATTGTCCTCTTTTAGGTTGTATTTCTTGACAAGAGTACAGAAGAATAAATTACATTTTTTGTCATTGAGCGTTTCACTTTTCCTTTTCCGTTGGTTGACATATACTATCTACAGGCTCAGCTCATTCTATTGCACGTCTTTTTATTTTGCTTTCAGATAGTGCGTACATTGTACATTGAAGGTTTAAAGCAACCCAGCATCAGACATGCTGCCTGGCACCATTTTTCCAACAGTATTTTCTCACTTCAGGTCTCTTTGTCACATTTTGGTAATTCTCATAATATTTCAAGCTTTTACATCATTATTATATTTGTTATGGTCACATATGGTTAGTGGTCTTTGGTGTCACTATGGTAATTGTTTGGAAGAACCACAAGCTGCACTCAAATAAGACAGTGAACTTAATCAATAAATAATCTATGTTCTGACTGACCCACCTCCCCCCTTTCCTTATCCCGCTCCCTCTTCTCCAGCCTTCCTGTTCTCTGAGACAATATAATACTGAAATAATGCCAATTAGTTACTCTACAATGATCTCTATGTGTTCAAGTGAAGAATAACATGTCTCTCACTTAAAATCTGTAGCTAGAGATAATTAAGCTCAGTGAAAAAGCCATGTTGAAAGCCAAGATAGGCCAAAAACTAGACCTCTTCTGTCAGACAGTTTGCCAAGTTATGAATGCAAATGAAAAGTCAGCGGAAATTAAAACTTCGACTCCAGTAAACACAGCAATGATAAGAAAGTGAAGCAACTTTATTGCTGATATGAAGAAAGTTTTGTCTTCTGGATAGAAGATCAAACCAGCCATGACATTCTCTTAAGCCAAAGCTTAAATCATAGCAAGGTCCTAACTCTCTTTAATTCTCTGAATGTTAGGAGAGGTGAGGAAGCTGCAGAAGAGAAGTTAAAAACTAGCAGCAGTTTATCCATGAGCTTTGAGAGATTATTCCATCATGTAAAAGTGGAAGGTGAAGAAGCCAGTGCTGATGTAGAAGCTGTAGCAAGTTATTTAGAAGATCTATTTCAGATCATCAGTGGATGATTAAACAACCTTATTTTCAACATTAAAGAACATATTTTCAGCATAGACAAAATATCCTTCTTTTGAAAGAAGATGCCACTAGGACATTCATAGCTTAAGAAGAGAAGTCAGTGCCTGGATTTAAGGCTTGAAAGGTTGATTCTCTTGTTAGGCACTGAAGCAGCTGTTGACTTGAAGTCAAAGTTAATGTTCATTTACTGCTTTTAAAACCCTAAGTATTATGGAAATTTGTTCTGCCTGTCTATAAATGGAATAACTAAGTTTGGATATCACTACATCTGTTTACAACATGGTTTACTGAATATTTTCAGTCCAGTGTTGTAACCTACTGCTCAGAAAAAAAAAAAAAAAAAAGACTTCTCAAAATATTACTGCTTATTGACAATGTACCTGGTCACTCCCCAAGAGTTCTGATGAAGGTACATGTACCTCATGTTTATTTACAGGTACATGTACATCATGTTTTCATGCTGGCTAACACAATCATTCTACAGCCCTTGGATCAAGCAATAATTTTGATTTCAAGTTTTTTATTTTAAAAATATATTTTATAAGGCTATAGTGCCATAGATAGCAATTCCTTTGATGGATTTGAGCAAATAAAATAACCTCCTGGAAAACATTTGCTAGATGCAATTAAGACCATTCATGATCCATGGTAAGAGGTAAAAATATTAAAATTAATCACAGTTTGGAAGAAGCTTGTTGCAAATCTCATGTATGAGTTTGAAGGGTTTCAGACTTCAGTGGAAGATGGAGCCTGAAAATGTGAATAGCTGACACCCTCAGATGAATAGCTACACCCTCAGATGAAACTTAATGAATGAAACATTGCCTCTCATGGATAAGGGGAAAAAAAATGGTTTCTTGAGATGAAATCTACTCCTGGAATACTGCAAAATGTTACTATTGAAGTAACACCAAAGGATTTATAATATTATGTAAGCTTAATTGATAAAGCAGTGGGGCAGGATTTGAGATGATTGACTCCAGTTTTGAAAGAAGTTCTATTTTAGATAAAATGCTATCAAATAGCATTGCCTGTTACAGAGAAATTATTCATGAAAGGAAGAATCAATCAATGTGTCAAGCTTCATTGCTTCCTTAGTTTATAAGTTGTTGGAGATGTACAATGAAATTCATGTCATTGAAGGTATAGATGATGGTTAGTATTTTTTTAGCAATAAAGTAAGTTAAGGTATGTAAATTATTTTACAGACATAATCCTTTTGCACATTTATTAGACTATATTATAGTGTGAATGTAATTTTTATGTGTACTGGGAAATGAAAAAAAAATTTGTTTGACTTGCTTTGTTGCAATATTCCCTTTATTATGGTGGCCTGGAACTGAACCAAGACTTCTGAGGTCTGCATGTATATAATTTAAAAATTTTTGCCTTGAAATAATTTTAACTTTACAGAAAGTAACAAAAATTTTAGTGTTTCTATATCCATTCACTAGTTCTCTTAATATTAATATCTTTTATAACCATACACATTTGCCAAAACCAATAACTTAATATTGCTACAATAACGCTAACCATGTTCATACTTTTTTTATATTCTTTAATATATTGACAGAGAACTCAATTATTCCATTGGTGCAGAAATATTAACTTAGACAAATCTATCTGGAAATTTCTAAGAAGTAAATGGAGACAATTTTAGAAACTTGGAGTCTCCCATATCACCTGATGAAATCTCTGCTAACTGTCTTTAAGTATGAGTTATTAATGATGATGAGAGAAATTTGGGTATATTTCTATGGGTCTTACAAATATTTTTCTAGATGTACTCCTTTGATCTGGGAATGATTTTCAAGTCTTGCTCTCAAGGATACCATCAATCAAATCTCTTGAGAATCAGGACAAGGACTGGGTTATGTATTATCTTCATGGCTTTATCACTCCAAAGGAATGTTCAGTTCAGTTCAGTTCAGTTCAGTTCATTCGCTCAGTAGTGTCCGACTCTTTGCAACCCCATGAATCACAGCATGGGCCTCCCTGTCCATCACTAACTCACTGAGTCTACTCAAACTCATGTCCATCTAGTAGGTGATGCCATCCAGCCATCCCATCCTATGTCGTCCTCTTCTCCTCCTGCCCCCAATCCCTCCCAGCATCAGAGTCTTTTCCTATAAATCAACTCTTCACATGAGGTAGCCAAAGTACTGGAGTTTCAGCTTTAGCATCAGTCCTTCCAAAAAATACCTGATCTCCTTTAGAATGGACTGGATGGATTACTGTGCAGTCCAAGGGACTCTCAAGAGTCTTCTCCAACACCACAGCTCAAAAGCATGAGTTCTTCAGTGCTCAGCTTTCTTCACAGTCCAACTCTCACATCCATACAGGACCACTGGAAAAACCATAACCTTGACTAGATGGACCTTTGTTGACAAAGTAATGTCTCTGCTTTTCAATATGCTGTCGTTGGTCATAACTTTCCTTCTAAGGGGTAAGCATCTTTTAATTTCATGGCTGCAATCACCATCTGCAGTGATTTTGGAGCCCCCCAAAATAAAATCAGTCACTGTTTCCACTATTTCCCCATCAATTTCCCATGAAGTGATGGGACCAGATGCCATGCTCTTCGTTTTCTGAATGTTGAGATTTAAGCCAACTTTTTCACTCTCCTCTTTCACTTTCATCAAGAGGCTTTTTAGTTCCTCTTCACTTTCTGCCATAAGGGTGGTATCATCTGCATATCTGAGGTTATTGATATTTCTCCTGGCAATCTTGATTCCAGCTTGTGCTTCTTCCAGCCCAGTGTTTCTCATGATGTACTCTGCATATAAGTGAAATAAGCAGGGTGACAATATACAGCCTTGGCGTACTCCTTTTCCTATTTGGAACCAGTCTGCTGTTCCGTGTCCAGTTCTAACTGTTGCTTCCTGACCTGCATATAGGTTTCTCAAGAGGCATGTCAGGTGCTCTGGTATTCCCATCTCTTTCGTAATTTTTCACAGTTTATTGTGATCCACACAGTCAAAGGCTTTGGCATAGTCAATAAAGCAGAAATAGATGTTTTCTGGAACTCTCTTCTTTTTTCCATCATCCAGTGGATGTTGGCAATTTGATCTCTTGTTCCTCTGCCTTTCCTAAAACCAACTTGAACATCTGGAATTTCACGTTTCATGTATTGCTGAAGTCTGGCTTGAAGAATTTTGAGCATTACTTTACTAGTGTGTGAGATGAGTGGAATTGTGGGTAGTTTTAGCGTTCTTTGACATTGCCTTTCTTTGGGATTAGAATGAAAACTGACCTTTTTCCAGTCCTGTGGCCACTGCTGAGTTTTCCAAATTTGCTGGCATATTGAGTGCAGTACTTTCACAGCATCATCTTTCAGCATTTGAAATAGCTCAACTGGAATCCCATCACCTCCACTAGCTTTGTTCATAGTGATGCTTTCTAAGGCCCTTGTGACTTCACATTCCAGGATGTCTGGCTCTAGGTGAGTGATCATACCATCATGATTATCTTGGTCTTGAAGATCTGTTTTGTACAGTTCTTCTGTGTATTCCTGCCACCTCTTCTTAACATCTCTGCTTCTGTTAGGTCCATACCATTTCTGTCCTTTATCAAGCCCATCTTTGCATGAAATGTTCCCTTTGTATCTCTAATTTTCTTGAAGAGATCTCTAGTCTTTCCCATTCTGTTGTTTTCCTCTATTTCTTTGCATTGATCGCTGAGGAAGGCTTTCTTATCTCTTCTTGCTATTCTTTGGAACTCTGCATTCAGATGCTTATATCTTTCCTTTTCTCCTTTGCTTTTTGCTTCTCTTCTCTTCACAGCTATTTGTAAGGCCTCCCCAGACAGCCATTTTGCTTCTTTACATTTATTTTCCATGGGGATGATCTTGAACCCTGTCTCCTGTACAATGTCATGAACTTCTGTCCATAGTTAATCAGGCACTCTATCAGATCTAGTCCCTTAAATTTATTTCTCACTTCCACTGTATAATCATAAGGGATTTGATTTAGGTCATACCTGAATGGTCTAGTGGTTTTCCCTACTTTCTTCATTTTAAGTCTGAATTTGGCAATAAGGAGTTCATGGTCTGAGCCACAGTCAGCTCCCGGTCTTGTTTTTGCTGACTGTGTAGAGCTTCTCCATATTTGGCAGCAAAGAATATAATTAATTTGGTTTCGGTGACCATCTGCTGATATCCATGTGTAGTCAGGGCTTCCCTGGTGGCTCAGATGGTAGAGCATCTGTCTTGATGCAGGAGACCCGGGTTTGATCCCTGGGTTGGGAAGATCCCCTGGAGAAGGATATGGCAACCTACACCAGTCCTCTTGCCTGAAAAATTCCATGGACGTAGGAGCCTGGTAGGGTACAGTCCGTGGGGTCACAAAGAGTCGAGAGCTTTTTAAGCCCTTGTTAATTCCCTTACCTCTGTGCAACCTCTGGAAATAGTTACTTCGTTGAAGTCTTCTTTGACTATTTCTTCTGAATGCATCATATATCTCCTGTCATGATCATGATTAACAAACCAAATATTCAGAATCGGTATCTTTGGATTCTCTAAATTTTACTCTAAAAAATTTGCATATTTTATTCTTCATTTATATATCCAAATAATAAACATAAATTTTCTATTTCTTTGAAATATCAATTAGGAACATGTCCATAGATCTATACCAAGCAGACTTTCTGGACTATAGCATGCTCAAGCTTTTCTATCTCAAAGAGAAAGGAAGCATTTAAATATCCTTTCTATTTCTTTGTTACAGGATCAGATGTTGCTCCTAATATTAATAATGCCCTTCCTGTCTAATTGATTTAGCTGATCCTATTTGTCTTAACCAAAATAATTTGTATGAAGTGTCTTAAAAGAGTTCATTCTAAGATAAAAACTTCTATGAAATTCATCCTAAGGAAAAAAATTATTCCCACATAAAAGGATACTTCTGCAATATTGTAAGAAAAATAAACACATAAAAGAATGCCTTACAGAAGGAGACAATTGACTAAAATTTAGTAGATCTATACAATGAACTAAGCAACCACTTAAATAATCTTTAAAAACCATACTAAATAAGGTATATATACATATGTGTGTGTGTGTGTGTGTGTATATATATATCAGTGTATCAGTATAGATGCCAGTATCTCTCTACATACATATAAGTTCAGTTCAGTTCAGTCACTTAGTGGTGTCTGACTCTTTGCAACCCCATGTACTGCAGCACGCCAGGCTTCCTGTCCATCACCGACTCCCAGAGCTTGCTCAAACTCATGTTCACCCAGTTGGTGATGCCATCCAATCATCTCATCCTCTGCTGTCCCCTTCTCCTCCCACCTTTAATCTTTCCCAGGATTAGGGTCTTTTCCAATGAGACAGTTCTGCATATGAGGTGGCCAAAGTATTGGAGTTTCAGCTTCAACATTAGTCCTTCCAATGAATATTCAGAACTGATTTCCTTTAGGATTAACTGTTTGGAGCTCCTTGCACTCCAAGGGACTGTCAAGAGTCTTCTCCAACACGACAGCATCAATTCTTTGGCGCTCAGCTTTCTTTATAGTCCAACTCTTACATCCATACATGAGTGCTGGAAAAACCATAGCTTTGACAAGACGGATATTACTTTGCCAATTATTGGCAAAGTAATGTCTGTGCCTTTTTAATACGCTGTCTAGGCTGGTCATAGCTTTCCTTCCAAGGAACAAGTGTCTTTTAATTTCATGGCTGCAGTTACCATCTGCAGTGATTTTGGAGCCCCCCCAAAATAAAGTCTGTCACTGCTTACACTGTTTTCCCATTTATTTGCCATGAAGTGATGAGACCAGATGCCATGATCTTAGTTTTCTGAATGTTGAGTTTTAAGCCAACTTTTTCACTCTCTTCTTTCACTTTCATCAAGAGGCTCTTTTTAATTCTTCTTCACTTTCTGCCATAAGGGTGGTTTCATCTGCTTATCTGAGGTTATTCATATTTCTCCCAGAAATCTTGATTCCAGCTTGTGCTTCATCCAGTCTGGCATTTCACATGATGTACTCTGCATATAACTTAAATAAGCAGTGTGACAATATACGGCCTTGATGTACTCCTTTCCTGATTTGGAACCAGTCTGCTGTTCAATGACCAGATATAACTGTTGTTTCTTAACCTGCATATAGATTTCTCAGGAGGCAGGTCAAGTGGTCTGGTATTCCCATCTCTTTAAGAATTTTCCATAGTTTGTTGTGATCCACACAGTAAAAGGTTTTAGCATAATTGATAAAGTAGACATAGTTTTTTTTTCTGGAACTCTCTTGCTTTTTCTATGATCCAATGCATGTTGGCAATTTGATCTCTGAGTCCTCTGCCTTTTCTAAATCCACCTTGAACATCTGGAAGTTCACAGTTCACATATTGTTGAAGCCTGACTTGGAGAATTTTGAGCATTACTTTGCTAGCATGTGAGATGGGTGCAATTGTGTGGGTAGTTTGAGCATTCTTTGGGATTGCCTTTCTTTGGGATTGGAGTGAAAACTGATCTTTTCCAGTCCTGTGGCCACTGCTGAGTTTTCCAGATTTGCTGGCATATTGAGTGCAACACTTTCACAGCATCATTTTTTAGGATTTGAAATAGCTCAACTGGAATTCCATCACCTCCACTAGCTTTGTTCATAGTGATGCTTCCTAAGGCCCACTTGTCTTTGCATTGCAGGATATCTGGCTCTAGTTGAGTGATCACACCATTGTGGTTTGTGGGTCGTGAAGATCTTTTTTTTACAGTTCTTCTGTGTATTCTTGCCACCTCTTCTTAATATATTCTGCTTCTGTTAGGTCCATATCATTTCTGTCCTTAATTGTGCTCATCTTTGCATAAAATATTTCCTTGGTATCTCTACTTTTCTTGAAGAGATCTCTAGTCTTTCCCTTTCCATTGTTTTCCTCTATTTCTTTGCATTCATCACTGAGGAAGGCTTTCTTGTCTCTCCTTGCTATTCTTTGGAACTCTGAATTCAGATGGGTATATCTTTCCTTTTCTCTTTTGCTTCTCAGTTCAGTTCAGTTGCTCAGTCATGTCTGACTCTTTGCGACCCCATGAATTGCAGCACGCCAAGCCTCCCTGTCCATTACCAATTCCCGGAGTTCACTCAAACTCACATCCATCGTGTCGGTGATGCAATCCAGCCATCTCATCCTCTGTCATCCCCTTCTCCTCCTGCCCCCAATCCCTCCCACCATCAGAGTCTTTTCCAATGAGTCAACTCTTCGCATGAGGTGGCCAAATTACTAGAGTTTCAGCTTTAGCATCATTCCTTCCAGAGAACACCCAGGACTGATCTCCTTTAGAATGGACTGGTCGGATCTCCTTGCAATCCAAGGAATCTCAAGAGTCTTCTCCAACACCACAGCTCAAAAGCATGAGTTCTTCAGTGCTCAGCTTTCTTCATAGTCCAACTCTCACATCCATACAGGACCACTGGAAAAACCATAGCCTTGACTAGACGGACCTTTGTTGGCAAAGTAATGTCTCTGCTTTTGAATATGCTATCTAGGTTGGTCATACCTTTCCTTCAAAGGAGTAAGCGTCTTTTAATTTCATGGCTGCAATCACCATCTGCAGTGATTTTGGATACAAAAGAATAAAGTCTGACACTGTTTCCACTGTTTCCCCATCATTTCCCATAAAGTGATGGGACCAGATGCCATGAACTTAGTTTTCTGAATGTTGGAGCTTTAAGCCAACTTTTTCACTCTCCTCTTTCACTTTCATCAAGAGGCTTTTTAGTTCCTCTTCACTTTCTGCCATAAGGGTGGTGTCATCTGCATATCTGAAGTTATTGATATTTCTCTCCGCAATCTTGATTCCAGCTTGTGCTTCTTCTAGCTTCTCTTTTTTTCTTAGCTATTTGTAAGGCCTCCTCTTACAACCATTTTGCCTTTTTGCATTTCTTTTTCTTGGGGATGGTCTTGCTCCCTGCCTCCTGTGCAATGTCATGAACCTCCATCCATAGTTCTTCAGGTACTCTCTCTATCAGATATAATCCTTTGAATCTATTGTTACTTCCACTGTATAATCATAAGGGATTTGATTTAGGTCATACCTGAATGATCCAGTGGTTTTCCCTACTTTCTTCAATTTAAGCTGAATTTGGCAATAAGGAGTTCATGATCTGAGCCACAGTCAGCTCTTGGTCTTGTTTTTTCTGACTGTATAGAGCTTCTCCATCTTTGGCTGCAAAGATGTAATCAATTTGATTTTGGTGTTGACCATCTAGTGATGTCCATGTGTAGAGTCTTCTCTTGTGTTGTTGGAAGAGGGTGTTTGCTATTATCAGTGCATTCTCTTGGCAGAACTCTATAGCGTTTGTCCTGCTTCATTTGGTTTCCAAGACCAAACTTGGCTCCAGATTACTCCTGGTATCTCTTGACTTTCTACTTTTGCATTCCAGTTCCACATATGTACAGATTATCTCACATACATATTGAAAAAAATGAAAAATAGATCCTGAAATAAGCATACATACATAAATGATGAAAATAATCAACATCCTTTTGGCTGTGTTTCTCTTTGTATGCAAGAGTATTTTTTATACTTTATATTTTGATATTTAATATACTTAAACTGCAATGCACTAAAGAAAAATAGGAATACCTACTTTAAATATGTAACTCTACCAGCCCTTAGGCTACCAGCACTCTTGAAGATAAATTTTTAAGTTCAGTTAGTTGGATCATGTAAAATTGGATTCTGGAAATTTTTATTGTAGAAATTATATAAATGAAAAACTTGCAAGGGGAAACAATAGTAATCTGTCCCCAATTTACCTTTCTCTATTTCATCTGATAACTAGGCCTTTTGTTAAGCGTTTGCTTGCTTTGTAACCCAGCTGTATTGCTCAAATTGATCCAGTATTCAGGTCAGATATGCATCAAACAGTCTATTTTGTATATTTCATATTTTATTTATGATTATTGTTTAAGACATCACTTCTCCTATCTTTCAGCTGAATCCCTGACAGAATGACTCTTTAACAAAATAGTCTGAACAATAGAAATTGTAGTTAGAATATTTTCCTCCAAATAACTGACACTTTGACAGGAAGTGAGAATCTCAGTTTGGCCTGAAGGTTTAATGTAAATAAAAATCTAAATGAGTCAGTTATTTATTATTAAGCTGAGTCTGTGATAGAATTCTAAGCTGACATGGGTGCCAGCCTGTAGTAGACTATTCAATTAAGTAAGTATAAAGTTGACTCTTTCTTGTCCAGTGGGAGTCCTAGCTAAAACAAAAACAGAACAACTGAAAATTAAAGAATCCTTTATTTTTTCATGTGAATGTATTAGATGAGACCTTGCCTGCCAACAAGTCCTTCCTGATTTTATAATTGCTGATTTGTGATTTTGCAGGCCACCTCGGCCCATGAAATACAGCATGGAATATAAAAACACTGTATTTGTCAAGGGCTTTAGAATTTTAAAAAGTGTTTTATGTATCTTGTTTCTCATAAAAAGTCACATGAAATTTAGGTAAGAAATATTATCATCTTCATTTTACAAATAAAGAAATTGAGATTTAACTTAGTTGAATGGCTTGTCTAAGTTTACCACGTAATTGATGGAGTTGGAGTGCGAACTGTAGCCTCTCAGCTCCTTAGGTTATGGGTTATTTTACAACTGCATGTTGCCACATAGTTTACCATTTGTAGATTCCTGTGGTTCGGATCATGTTAAGGCTTCTAATCACTGAAAATCAACAAATCACAGTTTTCTCCAATAGCTGGAAATTGAGACTCTCATCCACTCAGAGAGGAATAGAAAAACATAAGTGAATAGGCAAAATCACTAAACCATTTTTATAACTAACCAAATCTTATAGTTCTAAACTGCTTTGGAACTTTAAAGAATTCAGATTTTGCCATATTTTTATACTGTCCTATCATAGAACACAGAAATGTTTCTGCAAAAACAGATAAAAAGCCCTCAAAAGTGCTGATTAGTATGTCATTCTATTAGGAAGATTGAGCTTGCTAAGAAAATATTGTGTGATTGCATTTTTATTGTTGTCGGGTTTTTTTTGTGTGTGTGTGTGATATGGATATAGTTAACAGTCTCCTGATTCGTTATGTATTATAAGTTTAAATTTTATTATATCAAGGGTTCTTGAAATCTGAATGTTTACTCTTCCAAAAGCTGAGAAGAGATACTTTGGAACATGAGTGGCTGAAACTGAAAGGCACTTTTTGCTTATTGGCATCCTGCTTCATGAGAGCCGTTCTGAAAGACCACCAAAGAGATAGCAGTTAATTCATGCCAAAGCTGAAGGCTGTGCTGGTTTAATATCAGTTTGAAGAGCTATGATGCCTTATATGGGACAAACTATTTTCTATTTTCTGTATGTGTTTTTGTTTTAATTCTCATATTTAATATAAACCTATGGTTTTTAACTCCCCCAATTCCATAGTCCATTTTCTAATCCAGTCTAGACCACAGGACACATCACCCTTCAATATTTTAAACTATCATAGCCCTATTCCAATTTCTTGCCCTATTATCACCACCATCCCCCCCATCATACTGGGTTCAGTCCTCTCTCTTATCACTTCTGTCAGTAAGAAAAGTAACATACTTCCTCAACTTACTTTACTTCATCCCACCCACCTTCCTTTTAATTCAGTGGCATTTCCATCTCTCCTTCCTTCTGATAAAAGAAAAAAAAAATCACATATTGAAGTGTGGGGAAGTCATTCTGGTTTATACCTGAGTTAACTTGGATTTTATGCTCACTAAAACAGCCTGTTTGTAGCCCGTCATACACTGCACATTTGCTTTAATTATTAAAAAAAAAAAAAAAAAATGGGGGGGGGGGACACACTGACCAAAATTAAAGCATGTTCATGTTAAAAATGAAGATTAAATGCCACACCTAGCCTGGTCCTTCTTTGATAAGACTAGCTTCCCAGGTGCCAAGGCCATAGTGACTCATTGTGTACTTGCTGTTTTTTTTTTTTTTTTGAAACTTTGAAATAATGAATCCCTGTTTAATGTTCTTTGTTCTGACAAAAGATATAAAACTGTACTGAAAACCATGCTTCTCCAGAGCAGTTTCTCAAAGTAATTCTGGAAGCTAGTTTTTATACTACGGGCCTGTTTGGTTCAGATAAAATCTTATCATTGATTGTTCATTGATTATTTTTGTCAAAACTTCCTAGCTCCACAAAACAGTAAGTCATTTTCCTAAAATTATTTCTTATCTGTACTATGAAAATTATGCTATCCAGCTTCCTCCAAGAACTTTTTTTACCAACTTCACAATTTCTTTAACTTCAATCATTTCCCTCCAGCTATAAATGTTAAGCAAAGAAAATGTTGGCCTCTTTTATATTAAATCAATATATATTTTTCCTCACCATACATATATATGATTTTTAGTAAAACAGTGAACTTTACAGCCAAGGTTCTAAGTCTGTACGCACTGTCTTCATTTTCACATCACCCACTCATATTTCAACTAAGATATGGCTTCCAACCTTAGTCCCCCATCACACACCTCTAAAACTGTTCTGCTGAAAGTCCTTAATGATTTAATATTTTCTCATGTTTTCTAATCTTTACTGAGGTGTAAGGAACACAAAGACTTAATTTCATATTTGTAAAATTCAATGGCTATGTTTTCATTTTCAAAAATAATATTTATTTACATGTCCAATCATAAAATCAAATAACCAATGCTAATTATAGAATATTTGATGTGTGGATATTTGTGTATATATCTATGATTACTCTTTTTACATTTTCAATAGTTTTCTTTTGTCTCTTTTATTTTCACTTTCCACATTTTAATTAGAATTGCTAAGATTGTCCTACATTATTTTCAGCATACTTTTTATTCTACTTTTTAAAAACTGTATTTTATATATTTTATTGAATAATATTTTCAATTAATTTTTCCTCTTAGTTACACTAGAGTTAATATTTTGTGCCTGAAATTCTGAATTGAATGTTCATTTTTTTTTGTTACAATGAAAAAGATTTAAAAATATAGCTTTACATCTGAGGAGAGATTTAAGGAACCCATACTTTGGCTAGCAAAATTCTATTTAATACTTTCTAAATATACTGAAGTTGTACATTAATTTGGGATTAATAGTCACTTGGGAGAATGGTTTTTTTTTGTTTTGTTTTCTTTTCAACTGATGATTCTGTTTTAATCTATTTGTCTCACAAGATGCTTTCAATTTCTTTCTCTTTTCTTTAATGATATTCTGATTGGAGAATGTGAATCAGGTAATGCCTTCTTTTTCTAGAGCCAAATTTTCTTTATTCTTTTTGTTGTGGTTGTTGTTACTGTTAAGTTGCTAAGTCATGTCCAACTCTGTGACTCCGTGGATTGCAGCATGCCAGGTCCCCTTGCTCTTCACTATCTGCCTGAGTTTGCCCAAATTCATCTCCATTGATGCCATCGAGCCATCTCACCCTATGACTCCCCCTTCTCCCCCTGCCTTCAATCTTTCACAGCATCAGAGTCTTTTCTAATAAGTCAGCTCTTTGAATCAGGTGGCTAAAGTATTGGAGCATCAGATTCAGCATCAGTTCTTCCTGTGAATATTCAGTGTTGATTTTCCTTAGGATTGACAGGTTTGAGCTCCTTGAAGTCCAGGGAACTCTCAAGAGTCTTCTCCAGCACCGCAATTTTATTTTTAGGAAAGTATATAATGACTTTTTTAGTTAGCATATAAAAGGTAATAGGAAGTATGCCCATGGAAGCAGAGTAGGAAGATCCTCAGCTACCTACTCCCATAAGAACCCCAAAAGTACAACTATTTACAGAACAACTATATATGAGAATGACACGAAGACTAGCAAGAAAGATTTTTCACAACTGAAGATATAAAAAAGGAGTAACAATATGGATAGGAAGGGTGAAGACAAGTATAAAGATCTACAATGTGAGATAGGAAGTTCCCAAAAGGAAGGATAATCACAACTGCAGAGATTCTTTCCAATTCAAAGAATTCAAGCCTGGAAGTTCTTCATTAGGAAGACAAGACCCCAGGATATCTGGGTTTGAAGGTATGTGGGGTTTGAAATTGAGAGCACTAGAGTGCTATGGAAAATCAAGGCCACATGTAAAATCTCACATTTTACAGATGGACAAAGCTTCAGATTCTACATCAGTCTTTCCAGTGAATATTGGGGCTGACTGGGCTTCCCTGGTGGCTCAGAGGCTAAAGCTTCTGCCTGCAATGTGGGAGACCCAGGTTCGATCCCTGGATCAGGAGGATCCTCTGGAGAAAGAAATGGCAACCCACCCCAGTATTCTTGCCTGGAGAATCCCATGGACAGAGGAGCCTTGTAGGCTACAGCCCATGGGGTCACAAAGAGTTGGACATGACTGATTGACTTCACTTCACTTCCTTTAGGAGTGACTGATTTGATCTGCTTGCAGTCCAAGGAACTCTCAAGAGTCTTCTATGCCACAGTTTGAAAGCATCAATTCTTTGATGTTCAGCATTCTTTATGGTCCAACTGTCATAGCAGAACATGACTACTGGAAAAAACATAGTTTTGACTACATAGACCTTCATCAGCAAAGTGATATCTCTGCTTTTTAATGCACTATCTAGATTTGTTATAGTTTTCTTCCAAGGAGCAAGAATCTTTTTAATTTCATGGCTGCAGTCACCATCCACAGTGATTTTGGAGCCTGAGAAAATAAAGTTTGTCATTGTTTCCATTGTTTCCCATCTATTTTCCATAAAGTGATGGGACTGGATGCCACAATCTTAGTTTTTTGAATGTTGAGTTTTAAGCCAGCTATTTCACTCATGAAACAATTGACTGATTCAAACTGGGAAAGGAGTGTGACAATGCTGTATATTGTGACCCCATTGTTTAACTTATATGCAGACTACATTATGCAAAATGCTAGGCTGGATGAGTTACAAGCTGGAATCAAGATTGTCAGGAGAAATATCAACAACCTCAGATATGCAGGTGATACCCCCCTAATGGCAGAAATTGAAGAGAAACTGAAGATTCTCTTGATGAAGGTGAAAGAGGAAAGTGAAAAAGCTGGCTTAAAACTAAAGATCATGGCATCCAGTCCCACTACTTCATGGAAAATAGATGGGGTAAAAGTGGAAGCAGTGATAGACTTTTTTTCTTTCTTGTGCTCCAAAATCACTGTGGATGGTGACTGCAGCCATGAAATTAGAAGGCTGTTGCTTCTTGGAACTAAAATTGTGACAAACCTAGACAGAGTGTTAAAAGCAAAGACACCACTTTGCCGACAAAAGTCTGTATAGTCAAGGCTATAGTCTTTCCAGCAGTCATGTATGCATATGAGAGTTGGACCATAAAGAAGGCTGAGCACTGAAGAATTGATGCTTTCGAACTGTAGTGCTGGAGAAGACTCTTGAGAGTCCCTTGGACAACAAGGAGATGAAACCATTGAATCCTAAAGGAAATAAACTGTGTATACTTATTGAAAGGACTGATGTTGAAGCTTAAGCTCCAATACTTCAGCCACCTGATGCAAACAGCTGACTCACTGGAGAAAACCATGATGCTGGGAAAGATGGAAGGCAAAATGAGAAGAAGGTGGCAGAGGATGAGATGGTTTGATAGCATCACCAGTTCAATGGACATGAACTTGGACAACCTCTAGGAAATAGTGAAAGACAAGGCATCCTGGCATACTGCAGTCCTTGGAGTGGCAAAGAGTTAGACACAACTTAGTGGCTGAACAATATTAACAGCAAATTCTATCATAAGGACACTGGTGCTAGAAAATACCATTTTGGAGTCCTCTCCCTGTCAAATTAGTGTCAGGACCTCACTCACCACTGGCTGGCATAAGCTCCAGAAAATCTTGGACCACACAGCCAGTGATGGTGGGACCTGGCCCCACCCACCAACAGACTGGCACCATACAAGTCTGACCAGAGGGGAGTGCACTGCCAGGCCCCACAGGATGTCTACTACATGATGCTACTTCTTCAAGATCAGGAAACATAAATGACCTATCATAGAAATAAACACAGAGAATTAGGCAAAATGAGGAAACAGAGGAATGTCTTCCAAATGAATGAATAAGGTAAAATCTCAGAAAAATAATTAAAAGAAATACAATCAGTAATCTACCTGATGCACAGTTTAAGATAATGACCATAAAAATGCTTGATTAACATAGAATGGATGGAAACAGTGAGAAGTTTAACAAAGTTATAAAATATAAAGAAGAACTAAACATACATGAAGAATACAAAAACTGAAATAAAAAATACACTAGAAAAAATCAACAGTATATTAAATACAGTAGACACAGAAAATAGTAGATATAGAGAAATGATCAGTGAATTGGAAGATAGAGTAGTGGATATGCCCCAAGCTGAACCAATTTTTTTTTTTTAATTAAAAAAAAAATGAGTATAGTTCATGAGTCCTCTTAGACAGTAGCCTAGAGGAGTCTTCCAGGCTCTTCTTGAGCCTGGCTGGCTAAAGTCCATGGGGTCATAAAGAGTTGGACACAACTGAGTGACTTACACATGCATACAGCAGAAAGATAAAAGAAAGGGCAGATAACTTATTTGAGAAAATAATAGCTGCAAACTTTCCTAATCATGAGAGGGAAACAGACATCCAAATCCAGGAAACAGAGTCTCAACCAAGAAGAACCCAAAGAAGACCACAACAAGACATTATATTTAAAATGACAAAAATTAGAGTAAGAGAGAATGTTAAAAACAACAAGCAACTAGTCACCTGCAAGGAACTCCCACAAAACAGAGAGTTGATTTTTTTGGCAGAAACTTTGTGTGGGGAACAGATTGGCATGGCCTGATGTATTCAGTGTGATAATAGGGAAAAATCTACACTCAAGAATACCTGAACTGCCGAGGCTATCATTCAGATTTGAAAAAAAGATAAAGACTTTTAGAGATAAGCAAAAGCAAAAACAATTCAGTACCACTGAAATACTGGAGGTAATCAGAGGTATTCCTCATTTCAAAGTATACTGCAGAGCTACAGTCATCAAAATTTATGGTACTGACACAAAAACAGACTCATAGATCAATGGAACTGAACAAAGAGCCCAGAAATAAGCCCACATTTACATGATCAGTCAAACCATGACAAAGAAGGCAAGAATGCAATGTGGAAAAACACCCAAAAAACAACAACAATAAAAAACAGCCTCTTCAATAAGTTGTGCTAGGAATATTGGATAGCTACATGCAAAAGAATAAAACTAGGCTACCCTCTCATAAAATATACAACAATAAACTCAAAATGGAGAATTCCAGGCACCAAAAGCTGGTGCTCTGGGACAGCCTAGAAGACCAAAGTATGGAGGGAAGTTGCAGGGGGATTCAGGATAAGGGGTACACATGTATATCTGTGACCAATTCATTTTGATGTATGGCAAAAACCATCACAAAATTGTAAATTAATTATCCTCCAATTAAAATTAATTAATTAAAAAATATTTAAATGGAAGACCTGAAGCCATAAAAATCTTGGAAGAAAATGTAATTAGAGTATTTTCTATTTTAATCTCAATTATAGGAAACTTTGTGCATCTATCTCTTTGGGCCAGAGCAACAAAAACAAAAATATACAAAACATACTACAAAAATTTAAAAACCTTTCACACAGCAGAGGAAACTATCAATCAAACAAAAAGACAGCCTAGAGAATGGTAGAAGATATTTTCAAATGATGTGTCTGATGAGGGGTTAATATCTAAAATAGTCAAAGAACACATACAACTAAAATTCAAAAAAGCAAATAATCCAATTAACAAATAGGCAGAGAACATGAATAGAAATTTTTCTGAAGAAGATATACAGATGGCCAATAGACATGTGAAAAGATCTTCAACATTACTAATTATCAGTGAAATACAAATCAAAACCACAGTGATATAGCACCTCACATGTCAGAATGTTTATCACCAAAAAGACAACAAATAAAAAGTGTTATCGAAGATGCAGAGGAAACGGAATGCTCATTCATTGTTAGTGGGATTGCAAATTGATGCAGCTGCTTTGAAAAACAGTATGGAGGTTCTTAAAAAAAAAAAAAAAAAATAGAACTGCCATTAGATCTAGCAATTTTACTTCTCGGTATTTATCTTAAGAAAAAAAAAAAAAAAACTAATTCCAAAAAATATATTCTTCCTGCCAACAAGGACATACTGTGTAGCATATGGAACTCTGCTCAACATTATGTGGCAGGCTGGATGGGAGGGAAGTGTGAAGGGGAATGAATATATGCTTATGTATGACTGAGTCCCTTCAAGGTGAATCTGCAACTATCACAACATTGTTTGTTATTGGCTATTGTTGTTCAGTCACTAGGTTGTGCCCAAATCTTCAACCTCATGGACTGAAGCACGTCAGGCTTCCCTGTTCTTTACCATCTCCTGAGGTTTGCTCAAACTCTTGTCCATAGAATTAGGGATGCCATCCAACCATCTTATCCTCTAGCACCCCCTTCTCTTCCTGCCCTCAATACTTCCCAGCATCAGGGTCTTTTCCAATGCGTCAGCTCTTTGCAACAGATGGTCAAAGTATTGGAGTTTCAGCTTCAATATCAGTCCTTCCAATGAATATTCAATCTTGATTTCCTTTAGGATCGAATGGTGTGTCTTCCTTGCTGTTCAGGGGTCTCTCAAGAGTCTTTTCCAGCACCATAATTCAAAACGAACAATTCTTCAGTGATTAGTCCTCTTTATGGTCAAAATCTCACATTTGTGCATGAAAGTCACTCAGTCATGCCTAACTCTTTGCGACCCCATGGACTACACAGTCCTTGGAAGTCTCCAGGACAGAATACTGGAGTGAGTAGTTGGTCCCTTCTCCAGAGGAGCTTCCCAACTCAGGGATCAAACCCAGGTCTCCCACATTGCAGAAGGATTCCTTACCAGCTGAGCCACCAGGGAGGCCCTATACATGACTATTTACTTGTACATGACTACATTAAAAACCATAGCATTGACTATACAGACCTTTGTCAGCAAAGTGATATCTCTGCTTTTTAATATGCTGTCAAGGTTTGTAATAGCTTTTCTTCCAAAGAGCAAGTGTTTTATAATTTCATGGCTGAAGTCACTATCTGAAATTATTTTGGAGCCCAGAAAAGTAAAATCCTTCACTGTTTCTACTTTCTCCCATCTCTGTATCATGAAGGGATGGGATCAGATGCCATAATCTTGGCTTTTTGAATGCTGAATTTTAAGCCAGCTTTCTCACTCACCTCTTTCACCCTCATCTTTAGTTCCTTTTCACTTTATGTCATTAGAGTGGTTATTGTTGCTGTTATTGTTTATTCCATAAGTCATGTTGACCCAGGGACTGAAGCACGCTAAGCTTCCCTTCCTTCACTATCTCCTAGAAATTGCTTAAATGTATATTCATTGAGTCCGCATCATCTGCATATCTGAAGTTGTTGATATTTCTCCTGACAATCTTGATTCCAGCTTGTGATTCATCCAGCCTGGCATTTATCATGGTGTATTCTGAATATAAGTTAAACAAGATGACAATATACAGCCTTGATGTACTCCTTTTCCAGTTTTGAACCAGTCAGTTTTTCCATGAAGTTTCTAATTATTGCTTTTTGACTGCATACAGATTCTCAAGAGACAGGTAAGGTGATCTGGTATTCTCATTTCTTGAAAAATTTTCCACAGTTTGTTGTGAGCCACAGAGTCAAAGGCATAGCCAATGAAGCAGAAGTAGATTTTTTTTTTTCTTCTGGAAACCTCTAACTTTTTCTATGGTCCAACAGATGCTGGCAATTTGATTTCTGGTTCCTCTGCCATTTGTAAATCCAGCATGCACATTTGGAGGTTATCAGTTCACATACTGCTGAAGCCTAGCTTGAAGGATTTTGAGCATAATCTTACATGTGAAATGAATGAACTTGTGCAGTAGTTTGAACATTCTTTTGCATTCCTCTTGGATTACAGTGATATTGAATGGCTTGCCTTGGAAATGAACTGAGATCATTCTGTAGTTTTTGAGATTGCACCCAAGTACTGCATTTCAGATTCTCTTGTTGACCATGTGGGCTAACCCATTTATTCTAAGGGATTCTTGCCCACAGTAGTAGGCATATTCATCATCTGAATTAAATTCACCCATTCCCATTCATTTTAGTTCACTGATTCTTAAAATGTTGATATTCACTCTTGCCATCTCCTGTTTGACCACTTCCAATTTACCTCAATTCATGGAGAAGGAAATAGCAACCCACCCCAGTGTTCTTGCCTGGAGAATTCCATGGACAGAGGAGCCTGATGGGCTGCTGTCCATAGGGTCACACAGAGTCGGACACGACTGAAGTGCCTTAGCATGCATGCATGCATGCATTGAAGAAGAAAATGGCAACCTACTCCAGTATTCTTGCCTGGAGAATCCGAGGGATGGGGGGAGACTTTTGGGCTGCCGTCTATGGGGTTGCACAGAGTCGGACATGACTGAAGCGACTTAGCAGCAGCAGCAGCAGCATGAACCTAACATTCCAGGGTTCCTGTGCAACAGTTTTTATAGCATTGGACTTACTTTCACCACCAGACACATCCACAACTGGGCATTATTTCTGCATTGGCTCAGCCTCTTCATTCTTTCTGGGGCTATTTGTCCAAGTTCCCCCAGTAGCGTATTGGACACTTACCAACCTGAAGGGCTCATCTTTCAGTGTCATATCTTTTTGCCTTTTCATACTGTTCATGGGGTTCTTGAGGCAAGAATGCTGAAGTGGTTTGCTATTGCCTTTTTCAGCGGACCACGTTTTGTCAGAACTCTCCACCATGACCTGTCCATCTTGTGTGGTCCTGTGTGCAATGGCTCATAATTTCACTGAGTTACACAAGGCTGTGATCCAGCTGATCAATTTTGGCTGATTTTCTGTTATTGTGGTTTTCTTTCTATCTGCCCTCTGATGGATGAGGATGAGAGACTTATGGAAGCTTCTGATGTGAGGGACTGCCTGTGGGGAAAACTGGGTCTTGCTCTGCTGGGCAGGGCCATGCTCCATAAATCTTCAACCCAACTGTCTGCTGATGGGTGTGGCTGTGCCCCCTCCAAGTAGTTTGGCCTGAGATGGTCCAGTGCTCGAGTCTGCTGTCTCTGTGGTTGGACGACAGGCTCTGTGGTAGGGATAATGGCAACTTCTTCCAAGAGGAATTATGCCAACATGCTGTGCCTCCCAGGACTGCTGCTGCCAGTGTCCCTGACCCTGACATAGGCCACTGTCAACTCTCACCTCTGCTGGAGACTCCAAAACACTCACAGGCAAGTCTGTCTCAGTCTCTTGTGGGGTCACTGCTCCTTTTCCCTGTGTCCTGGTGCTCACAAGATTTTATTTGTGTCCTCCAAGAGTCTGTTTCCCCACTCCTGTGGAAGTTTTGCAATCAAATCCTACTGACCTTAAAAGTCAGATTCCCTGGGGATTCCCGGTCCTTTCCTTTTGTCAGATCTTCAGGTCAGGAAGTCTATTGAGGGGCCTATAGCCTTCATAATAGTGCAAGAATTTCTTTGGTATAATTGCTCTCTAGTTTGTGGATTGCCCACCCAGTGGCTCTAACAGTGACCTCCTCCAATGTGACCTATGCCACATGCTGTGCCCCCCAGGACTGCTGCTGCTAGTTCCCCTGTCCCCACAGCAGGCCACTGCTGACCCATGCCTCTGCAGGAGACCCTCAAACACTCACAGGCAGGTCTGGCTCAGTGAGTGGGGTTCATTTCTTATATCAAAGACAAATTGAATCATTTCCTAACATAAATGTAGATAATTTTATAATAGCAACAGAGTTTTTGATTTGCTTCAAGAAACAAAGGGTCTGAGAAACTGGATCCACTTTCCTTTAGCAGTAATAAGCAGAAGCTTGTTCAGAGGTATCTCCAAGAAAGGACTTATGTGTTCCTTCTGGCTTCATGCATTGTTACCTACTTGAACTCTACAACTGTTTCTTTTGCAACCTTTGTTTATGCAGTTAATTTAGATGTTGCTTACCGCATAATCTAAATCCCTTAGTAGTGATTGATTTTTCTGTCTATTCTTGTCTGAAGATATGCATTTGTCATCTCATTCCCATCTTGTCACTACAGAGAAGTGGAGAAACCAAAGGAGAACAACCTTTGCCCTTGGATCAGAGGACAAAGACCTGATCTGGGCTGGGTTTACAAATATCAGAGGTGTGGAATTGACTTATTTACATGCAAAGCACCAACTTCCATGTCTAACATTTTGGATATCCTAGCCTTTTAATTTTATTTGCTTTCTTGAACTTGTATTATTGTTGTTTTTTTTTTTGTTTTGTTTTGTTTTGTTTAATTCATATTGACAACCTGAGTTTTTTGTCTCTATTCATAAACCTATCTCTCCTCCCTCCTATTAAAAAAAAAAAAAAAAACTTACAAACTTTAAACTTGACTTATGACTAACCTGGACTCATTGCTTTCTGCAAGTGATTTTGCTATAACTCTCTTTTAAAACTTGGCTCTCTATTCCTGTTCTGCTCCTGAGTTGGTGAGACACCAACTGACAAAGAGAGAATATTTCATTTTTGTGCATGAAGAAGAAAGCATGACTCTCATTCAATAAATGTGTTCCACTTCCTATTGAAGTTCTCAAATAGAAAGTAAACCACATAAAAGAAAACCTATAACAAAACAATTACCTGAAAAGTGAGTACATTCTTTCTCATGCATTTAGAGGGAGTTTTCAAAGAAGAATCATTGCAAAGGCAAGATGCCTGAAATTTTCAGGCCCAAGGTGCTTAAATAATATAATGGGAATTCAAGCAGAGATGCTGGATACAGTGTTATTCCTTGCAACTCTATCATAGATGTTCATGTTTTTGTGGCTTACTTTTTATAAGGCTGTAATGTTTGAATTAATTTTGTCAAGCACTTATTTTCTCTTTGCCTATAATGTTCTAGTTATCCAAGTACATATTTACATCTTCATCTCTTTTTTTCTAGCCATCTTTCAACTGTTTCTTTATGCTTTCAAAATGGCATGTATTTTTATTTCTCTACTTACATTTCTATTATTTGAGCTGGACTTAGGCCTGCCACACTCATTTTAAAGACTTGAGGTGCCATTAGAAATAGCACCAGTTGCATCTCCTTATCATTACTGCCTCCTTTATACCCAGACTCTTTTCATTTGATAGTGCATGTTAGAATGAAGTAAAATGCACACTTTTAATGACTGGTAATTTATACAGGTTTCAAAAAGATGCATAAAGGGATGGATGTGCTTGAAAACAAATGTGTAGACAATTAGTTAATAATAACTTATTACCAAGTTCAGTTCAGTTCAGCTCAGTTGCTCAGTAGTGTCCGACTCTTTGTGACCTTGTGGACTGCAGCATGCCAGGCCTCCCTGTCCATCACCAACTCCTAGTCTGCTCAAACTCATGTCCATCGAGTCAGTGATGCCATCCAATCATCCCATTCTCTGTCATCCCCTTCTCCTCCCACCTTCAATCTTTCCCAGCATCAGGATCTTTTCAAATGAATCAGCTGTTTGCATCAAGTGGCCAAAGTACCAAGGCAGGTTATAAATATAGGTGGCATGTGCATTGTGTATTGGTATTTTTGCATATGCCATTAATTAAATGATTTAGAATTTTAATTTCAGTAGTGTACTGTGCATTTCAAATGTTTCATTTGATCTGTTTCTTGGTGTTATTTCACCAAGAAACTCCATGACATTGGGCATGGATTTGAGAAATGTGGGCACCTTTGAGACCAAACACTTGCTGATATAGACTAGATTCCCTTGCTTCTTTGCCTGTTGACCTTATGGCATGTTAATTACTCAGTGAAATACATTTTGCTTAGTCAGCTAATGCTTAAAAGCATAATAAACTTTGATTTGAATTGAAGAAGGTGAACTATGTTAGTTTTAGACATTTAGATAGTTGATGCAGTTCTTACAGGCAGCAGAGAGATGAACAGCCTAACTGAATACCTGTTGGGTTTTATGAGCTATGTTAGTTTTAGACGTTTGGATAGCTGATGCAGTTCTTATAGGCAGCAGAAAGATGAACAGCCTAACTGAATACCTGTCGGTTTTTAACCACCTGGTGTCTGTTTCCCCTTCCTAATGATACTTTGGTTGGTTTTTGAAAAACTATCTCATCAAATACAATGGTAGATCTTTCTTATCACTCCGTGGCACATGTCAGAAGCAAGAATCTGATCCAAAACTAGATAAGTGCTGCTGTTTACTAAGGCACTACATCATGAGCAAATTAAGCCAAGAGATTGGAAATTATTACCAGGATGAAAAAAAAAACCACTTTCATCCCAATAGTAATTGCTAACCTGGAGACTCTTTTTAAAAGACTGTTGCTGTTGCTTCCGTATTCTAATACTTTAAACTGAATTTCTAGTCTGCAGTATTTCCACTGTAAAACCCAACAAAATGCATAGAACTTTAGAGCATCAGAACTAAAATCAGACTGTCAATTCACCTTGGAATTTATAACTAATCAGATGACATTGGACTTGGAGTTTGGTCCTTTAATTCCTTTATTTCTTGCCCTGATAAATAAGTATAATTATGCTGTATTTCCCATGAAGTAATATGCATGTAAAACACTTAGAATAGAGCCTGAGATAGCATATATTTTCATGATTTAATTATGATATCTATTGTCTCCGAAATATCTCCAAAAAATTTAGTTTAGTCTCTTTTCACACACACACACACACACACACACACACTATTATCTCAACTAATCTCTTCACAAAGTCTTTCATCATTCTGCTTACAAATGTATAACAAATAAAAAACCAAACATCTAACAAATGAAAATAAATAAAATACCCAAGTTGGTTCTTATTAAAAACAAAGAAACTCACAATTACCAAGTTCTAGATGATTCAGTGGGTAATATAGCTCCACTAATTTCCAAAGCAAGCACATGGAGTATCATTCTGTAAAAAAGTTGTGCTGTGGTAAATTTGAATGTAACTTATATTCATTCCAGGCAATACCTCAAAGAACTTTCTCTTATAATGACTCCAGTGTCACTTTATCATAAATACATTTCTTATAGCATCTTATAGAACTCACCATGATGAAACATTATGAAGCATCTGTATTATTACTCGCAGCAGCAACCCAAACTCATTGATGGTTGTAGATGTGATGCTGCTTTAAATTGGTTGATTGATTGAAGTTGAAAAACACTGGGCTAAGAATTAGACCATAGACATAGAAAACAATGAAAGCATTATGAGGCTTTTTGACATATTGGCTGTCCCTGTATTTAAGGTTAATTCTCCTTGCTCAAAAAATAGAAAGAAGAAAGAAAAATTGCAGTAATCTGGAAACTATATCAACTCTTTAGAAGTCATAATACTTGAAAGGAACATATAGTCATTCTCATTGTTTTTATCTTGTTTATTATACTTTTAGTACAAAAGCTCTATATTCTGAAATGTTTGGGGAGAGAAAGAGAAATGCCCTAGAATGATAACTAGTTGGAAGCAATTTAAGTAGCTGGCTAACTCTGATATCTGTCAGCAAATAACACTAATAGCATGCAATAGACTCTATTTGTAAGATTAATGGTACAAGATAGGGTATTTTATATCTTTACTCTGTTTACCAGCATAAAATAGAATGGAAATAGCTTTTAAAATATGGAAATTATTTTGTGTATTTTATTGAGAATATATATCTTTTAAGGTATCTTTACAACATTAGTGCAGATCTGATGCATTTTACTATTTTAAAAAGATTTCAGCACTGTAAAATATATAGCTGCTCCCAAGGATAAAATCTAGGTTTTAGAAAGGAAGGGGATTCAAAGTACTTCACTACAGACTCCTTTGATCAATAGGAAAATAGAAAATGTTCTTTTTAACTAAAATGTAGACCATGGCTCGCACAGTAATTTTTTTTTCTTTTCTTTTTAACTTAGAACAGCTTTCATTTAGCATAAGCAAGCTAGGGGAATGAAACATTAAAAAATAATATTTTAATGACCTAAATCCAAATAAAACAGATTTAAAACAATTCTCATGTCTCCTATTTTAAAATATACTTTGTTATATCTTGATGCCAGAAATAGATTTTTTTTCATTCAGTATTCTTATTTTCCATTTCTTGAAAAAATAAAGAACCAGAGGTTCTGAACTATTAGATAAGTTAGAGTGGGACTCACTTTATCAATATACCATCAAAGACATTTTTCAAAAATTAATATTTAATAGTTTCATTAAGACAAATGACATTTCAAATAAGTCCTTTAATTACATTGTTTTAATGAAAAATGCATGAAACAATCCTGAATTAATACTAAAGCTTGACAAATCCTTTCTTCAAGAAAGTCATTACAAATCCAGGACTAGGGAATACAGGGCAAGGGACATGCTACTAAAAGGGCATCCTAACAAACTTTGAGTTACTTTCAGAGAGATCTTGAACTAAGGTGGACACATTGGGAAGCAGTTTCATAATACAGAGAAATCTTTTAATGAAAGTATTGCAAGAATACAAAAATATTCTGGCCAAAAGTTTGAAATATGTGCATGTATTACATTTTTTATTAGGTTGATATGCACATAACACCACTGTACTCTGCAACACCTCCTTTCATGGACTTTTCTACATTAAATGATTTTCTTCTTCAATTCATCTGCAACTGTCACTGAAATCTTCTCTTCTAAATTTTTTAAAGTTCATTCCACCCCATCTTCACTCCCAACCATGTAATATAGGTCTTTATCACATCACTATAACAGGTAGCTTCCCTTGTGGCTAGGCTGGTAAAGAGTCAGCCTGCAATGAGGGAACCTGGGTTCGACCCCTGAGTTGGGAAGATCCCTGGAAAGGGGAAAGGCTACCCACTCCAGTATTCTGGCCTAGAGAATTCCATGGACTGTATAGTCCATGGCGTTGCAAAGAGTCAGACACGACTGAGTGACTTTGGACTTCCCCTGTGGCTCAGCTGGTAAACAATCCACCTGCAATATGGAAGACCTGGGTTTGATCTCTGGGTTGGGAAGATCCCCTGGAGAGGGGAAAGGCTACCCACCCCAGTATTCTGGCCTGGGGAATTCCATGTATAGTCCATGGGGTCGCAAAGAGTCAGACAAGACTGAATGACTTCCACTATAGCTGGTAGGAAATGTATATTAGGCAAGAATTTCTGAGAATACTCACCTATTTTGTTGCTAAAGTGTGTGAGAAAGTATTTATCTACTAGAAGCTGATCATGGAGAATCAGGGGCAAGCAGAAGAAAACTATAGTACAGGACAATATTGACAAGTTTAAGTTGTACAGAGCATGTGTGTATGTGTGTGTGTGTTTGTGTTAGTGTCTGTGTGTATGGGTGTGTGTGTGTGTTGTGGAAAATGAGAGTCCAAATAGGTTTGTAGGCAATGAAGAAATTTGAAAGTTTTTTTTTTTCTTTTTTTTGCGGGGGGGTGGGGGGTAGG
>NW_011494647.1:1395587-1397358 GCF_000754665.1 Bison bison bison | reverse complement strand
CTCCACAAATTCATCAAAAGAACATTTAAATGCTGAGTAAATTCCACAAAACAACTTCTGAATGCCAGCAGAGGACATCAGGCACCCAGAAAAGCAGCCCGTTGTCTTTGAAAGGAGATAGCAAAAAAACATAAAAGACAAAAAAAGAGACAAAAGAGGTAGGGATGGAGCTCCATCCCGGGAAGCGAGTCTTAAAAAGAAGTTTCCAAACACCAGGAAACACTCTCACTGCCGAGTCTGTGGCGAGCCTTGGAAGCACAGAGGGCAACATAACAGGGAGGAAAAATAAATAATTAAAACTCACAGATTATGAGCCCAATAGTAACTCCACCAGCAGAGAAGCAGTGCAGACACCTGCCCCCGCCACTAGCAAGCGGGGGCTGGGCAGGGAGGCGCGGGCTGCATTACTTAGAGTAAGGACCGAGCCTGAATGCCCTGAGGGCAATCTGAGCGAATTAACTTGGGCTAACAAACCAGACTGTGGGATAACTACCACGTGAAAAGCCCTAACCTGAGACACCGCCAGGCCCGCGCACAGAACAACGGACTGAACAGAACTAGCCGGCTGCAGACCATCCCTCTCCGGTGACAGGCAGCCAGAGCCAGAAGGGGGCAATTGCAGCCCCCAAAGAGATATTATCTACCAAACTGCAAGCAGGCTTCTTTGCTAAGACTTCTTGGGGTTCTGGACTGTCAACATCCACCTGAGAAGGCGCACCAGTTATACACCCAGAAAACCGAGTGGCAGGGACAGGAGAGGCAATAAGTCCCAACGACGGCGCTCACCAAACACCTCGTCACCTGAGCCGCTCGGACCTGGGAAGGGCACAAAACGCAGGCCCAACAGAGTCTACACCTCTGAGGACTACCCAAGTGCCTGAACCTGAGTGGCTTAGACGTGGGAGGTGCATGCAGCCCAGGCCCAACCTCAGATGGTCCCTGGTGGAGCAACCTAGAGCCTGAGCAGTGCGGGCAGGGAAGGCACATGCGCTGTGAGCAGGGGCAGGCCCAGTGTGGCTGAGACACTGAGAGCACATGCCAGCGTTATTTGTTTGCAGCGTCCCTCCTTCCCCACAGCGCGACTGAACAAGTGAGCCTAAAAAAAGTGTCCACCACCGCCCCTTTATGTCAGGGCAGAAATCAGACACTGAAAAGACCAGCAAAAAGAAGAAGCTAAAACAGAGGCAACTGCCTTGGAAGTGACAGGTGCAATAGATTAAAACCCTGTACTTAGTACCAACTACATAGGAAGGGGCCTATAGATCTTGAGAAATATAAGCTGGACCATGGAACTATCTGAAAATGAACTGACCCCACACTGCCCACAACAATACCAGAGAAAGTCGTAGATATATTTTTACTATTTTTACAATCATTCTTTTTTTTTTTTTTAATTTTTATGTCCTCTATTACTCCTTTAATTTTCATTTTTATAACCTACTATTACTTTTCAAAAAAAAAAGACCCTATTTTTTGAAGCAAACTTCATATATATATATATTTTTTTAATAATTTTTGTGACTTTGTGTTTTTTTTTCCCTTCTTCTTTTCTTTAATATTGTGTTTTTGAAAATCCAAACTCTACACTAGATTTTTAATCTTTGCTTTTTGGTATTTGTTATCAATTTTGTACCTTTAAGAACCCAATCTTCAGTACCCATTTTTACTTGGGAGCTAGATTACTGGCTTGACTGCTGTCTCCCCCTTTGGACTCTCCTTTTTCTCCACCAGGTCGCCTCTGTCTCCTTCCTCCCCCTTCTCTTCTCTACCC
>NW_011494647.1:1389766-1395487 GCF_000754665.1 Bison bison bison | reverse complement strand
ATTACTGGCTGGATCTGTCTCTCTCCTTTTGATTCCCCCCTTTTATCCTCCTGGCCACTTCTGTCTCCTTTCTCCCTCTTCTCTTCTCTGTATAACTCTGTGAACATCTCTGAGCAGTCCAGACTGTGGAGCACACATAAGGAAGTGATTACTGGCTAGCTTGCTCTCTACTTTTTTGATTCCACCTCAGCTTATTTGAGTCACCTCTAACTCCCTCCTCCCTCTTTTTTTCTCCATGTAATTCTGTGACCCTCTCTGGGTGTCCCTCATTGTGGAGAAACTTTTCATCTTTAACCTAGATGTTTTATCAGTGGTGCTGTATAGAAGGAGAAGTCTTGAGACTACTGTAAAAATAAGACTGAAAACCAGAAGCAGGAGGCTTAAGTCCAAATCCTAAGAACACCAGAGAACTCCTGACTCCAGGGAACTTTAAGCGATAGGAGCTCATCAAATGCCTCCATACCTACACTGAAACCAAACACCACCCAAGGGCCAACAAGTTCAAGAGCAAGACATACAACACAAAGTCTCCAGCAACACAGGAACATGGCCCTGAGCTTCAATATACAGGCTGCCCAAAGTTACTCCAAAACCACTGACATCTCATAACTCATTACTGGACACTTCATTGTACTCCAGAGAGAAGAAATCCAGCTCCACCCACCAGAACACCGAAACAAGCTTCCCTAACCAAGAAACCTTGACAAACCACCTGTACAACCCCACCCACAGCAAGGAAACTCCACAATAAAGAGAACTCCACAAACTGCCAGAATACAGAAAGGCCACCCCAAACTCAACAATATAAACAATATGAAGAGACAGAGGAATACCCAGCAGGTAAAGGAACAGGATAAATGCCCACCAAACCAAACAAAAGAGGAAGAGATAGAGAATCTACCTGATAAAGAATTCTGAATAACGATAGTGAAAATTACCCAAAATCTTGAAATCAAAATGGAATCACAGATAAATAGCCTGGAGACAAGGATTGAGAAAATGCAAGAAAGGTTTAACAAGGACCTAGAAGAAATAAAAAAAGAGTCAATATATAATGAATAATGCAATAAATGAGATTTAAAAAACACTCTGGAGGCAACAAATAGTAGAATAACCGAGGCAGAAGATAGGATTAGTGAATTAGAAGATAGAATGGTAGAAATAAATGAACCAGAGAGGAAAAAAGAAAAGCGAATTAAAAGAAATGAGGACAATCTCAGAGACCTCCAGGACAATACTAAATGCCCCAACATTCGAATCATAGGAGTCCCAGAAGAAGAAGACAAAAAGAAAGACCATGAGAAAATACTTGAGGAGATAATAGTTGAAAACTTCCCTAAAATGGGGAAGGAAATAATCACCCAAGTCCAAGAAACCCAGAGAGTCCCAAACAGGATAAACCCAAGGCAAAACACCCCAAGACACATATTAATCAAATTAACAAAGATCAAACACAAAGAACAAATATTAAAAGCAGCAAGGGAAAAACAACAAATAACACACAAGGGGATTCCCATAAGGATAACAGCGTATCTTTCAATAGAAACTCTTCAGGCCAGGAAGGAATGGCAAGACATACTTAAAGTGATGAAAGAAAATAACCTATGGCCCAGATTACTGTACCCAGCAAGGATCTCATTCAAATATGAAGGAGAAATCAAAAGCTTTACAGACAAGCAAAAGCTGAGAGAATTCAGCACCACCAAACCAGCTCTCCAACAAATGCTAAAGGATATTCTCTAGACAGGAAACACAAAAAGGGTGTATAAACTCGAATCCAAAACAATAAAGTAAATGACAATGGGGTCATACTTATCAATAATTACCTTAAACGTAAATGGGTTGAATACCCAAATCAAAAGACAAAGACTGGCTAAATGGATACAAGACCTAGACCCCTATATATGTTGTCTACAAGAAACCCACCTCAAAACAGGGGACACATACAGACTGAAAGTGAAGGGCTGGAAAAAGGTATTCATGGAAATAGAGACCAAAAGAAAGCAGGAGTAGCAATACTCATATCAGATAAAATAGACTTTAAAACAAAGGCTGTGAAAAGAGACAAAGAAGGACATTACATAATGATCAAAGGATCAATCCAAGAAGAAGATATAACAATTATAAATATATATGCACCCAACATAGGAGTACCACAATATGTAAGACAAATGCTAACAAGTATGAAAGGGGAAATTAACAGTAACACAATAATAGTGGGAGACTTGAATACCCCACTCACACCTATGGATAGATCAACTACACAGAAAATCAACAAGGGAACACAAACTTTAAATGATACAATAGACCAATTAGACCTAATTGATATCTATAGGACATTTCATCCCAAAACAATGAATTTCACCTTTTTCTCAAGCGCACACAGAACCTTCTCCAGGATAGATCACATCCTGGGCCATAAATCTAGCTTTGTAAATTCAAAAAATTTGAAATCATTTCAAGCATCTTTTCTGACCACAATGCAGTAAGATTAGATCTCAATTACAGGAGAAAAATTTTTTTAAATTCCAACATATGGAGGCTGAACAACACGCTTCTGAATAACCAACCAATCACAGAAGAAATCAAAAAAGAAATCAAAATATGCATAGAAATGAATGAAAATGAAAACACAACAACTAAAAATCTATGGGACACTGTAAAGGTAGTGCTAAGGGGAAAGTTCATAGCAATACAGGCATACCTCAAGAAACAAGAAAAAAGTCAAATAAATTACCTAACTCTACATCTAAAGCAATGGCACCCCACTCCAGTACCTCTTGCTTGGAAAATCCCATGGACGGAGGAGCCTGTTAGGGTGCAATCCATGGGGTCACTAAGAGTCGGACACGACTGAGCAACTTCACTTTCACTTTTCACTTTCATGCATTGGAGAAGGAAATGGCAGCCTACTCCAGTGTTCTTGCCTGGAGAATCCCAGGGACAGGGGAGCCTGGTGGGCTGCCGTCTATGTGGTCGCACAGAGTCGGAAATGACTGAAGTGACTTAGCATAAGGGGAAAGTTCATAGCAATACAGGCATACCTCAAGAAACAAGAAAAAAGTCAAATAAATTACCTAACTCTATACCTAAAGCAACTAGAAAAGGAAGAAATGAAGAACCCCAGGGTTAGTAGAAGGAAATAAATCTTAAAAAGTAGGGCAGAAATAAATGCAAAAGAAACAAAAGAGACCATAGCAAAAATCAAAAAAGCGAAAAGCTGGTTGTTTGAAAAGATAAATAAAATTGGCAAACCATTAGCCAGACTCATCAAGAAACAAAGGGAGAAAAATCAAATCAATAAAATTAGAAATGAAAATAGAGAGATCACAACAGACAACACAGAAATACAAAGGATCATAAGAGACTACTATCAGCAATTATATGCCAATAAAATGGACAACGTGGAAGAAATGGACAAATTCTTGGAAAAGTACAATTTTCCAAAACTGAACCAGGAAGAAATAGAAAATCTTAACAGACCCATCACAAGCACGGAAATTGAAACTGTAATCAGAAATCTTCCAGTAAACAAAAGCCCAGGTCCAGACAGCTTCACAGCTGAATTCTATCAAGAATTTAGAGAAGAGCTAACACCTATGCTACTCAAACTCTTCCAGAAAATTGCAGAGGAAGGTAGACTTCCAAACTCATTTTATGAGGCCACCATCACCCTAATACCAAAATCTGACAAAGATGCCACAAAAAAAGACAACTATAGGCCAATATCACTGATGAACATAGATGCAAAAATCCTTAACAAAATTCTAGCAATCAGAATCCAACAACACATTAAAAAGATCATACACCATGACCAAGTGGGCTTTATCCCAGGGATGCAAGGATTCTTCAATATCCACAATACAATCAGTGTAATACACCACATTAATAAATAGAAAAATAAAAACCATATGATTATCTCAATAGATGCAGAGAAAGCCTTTGACAAAATTCAACATCCATTTATGATAAAAACTCTCCAGAAAGCAGGAATAGAAGGAACATACTTCAACATAATAAAAGCTATATATGACAAACCCACAGCAAACATTATCCTCAATGGTGAAAAATTGAAAGCATTTCCTCTAAAGTCAGGAACAAGACAAGGGTGCCCACTTTCACCATTACTATTCAACATAGTTTTGGAAGTTTTGGCCACAGCAATCAGAGCAGAAAAAGAAATAAAAGGAATCCAAATTGGAAAAGAAGAAGTAAAAGTCTCACTGTTTGCAGATGACATGATCCTCTACAGAGAAAACCCTAAAGACTCCACCAGAAAATTACTAGAGTTAACCCATGAATATAGTAAAGTTGCAGGATATAAAATCAACACATAGAAATCCCTTGCATTCCTATATACTAATAATGAGAAAATAGAAAGAGAAATTAAGGAAATAATTCCATTCACCATTGCAATGAAAAGAATAAAATACTTAGGAATATATCTACCTAAAGAAACAAAAGACCTATATATTGAAAACTATAAAACACTGGTGAAAGAAATCAAAGAGAACACTAAAAGATGGAGTAATATACCATGCTCATGGATTGGAAGAATCAATATAGTGAAAATGAGTATACTACCCAAAGCAATCTATAGATTTAATTCAATCCCTATCAAGCTACCAACGGTATTTTTCACAGAGCTAGAACACATAATTTCACAATTTGTATGCAAATACAAAAAATTTAAATAGCCAAAGCAATCTTGAGAAAGAAGAATGGAACTGGAGGAATCAACCTGCCTGACTTCAGGCTCTACTACAAAACCACAATCATCAAGATAGTATGGTACTGGCACAAAGACAGAAATATAGACCAATGGAACAAAATAGAAAGCCCAGAGATAAATCCACGCACCTATGGACACCTTATCTTTGACAAAGGAGGAAAGAATATACAATGGAGAAAAGACAATCTCTTTAACAAATGCTACTGGGAAAACTGGTCAACCACTTGTAAAAAAATGAAACTAGAACACTTTCTAACACCATACACAAAAATAAACTCAAAGTGGATTAAAGATCTAAACATAGGACCAGAAACTATAAAACTCCTAGAGGAGAACATAGGCGAAACACTCTTCAACATACATCACAACAGGATCCTTTATGACCCACCTCCCAGAATATTGGAAATAAAAGCAAAAATAAACAAGTGGGATCTCCACCTGATCTGCCTCTTGAGAAATTTGTATGCAGGTCAGGAAGCAACAGTTAGAACTGGACATGGAACAACAGACTGGTTCCAAATAGGAAAAGGAGTACGTCAAGGCTGTATATTGTCACCCTGTTTATTTAACTTCTATGCAGAGTACATCATGAGAAACGCTGGACTGGAAGAAACACAAACTGGAATCAAGATTGCCGGGAGAAATATCAATAACCTCAGATATGCAGATGACACCACCCTTATGGCAGAAAGTGAAGAGGAACTAAAAAATCTCTTGATGAAGGTGAAAGTCAAGAGTGAAAAAGTTGGCTTAAAGCTCAACATTCAGAAAACGAAGATCATGGCATCCAGTCCCATCACTTTATGGAAATAGATGGCAAAACAGTGGAAACAGTGTCAGACTTTATTTTTTGGGGCTCCAAAACCACTGCAGATGGTGACTGCAGCCATGAAATTAAAAGATGCTTACTCCTTGGAAGGAAAGTTATGACCAACCTAGATAGCATATTCAAAAGCAGAGACATTACTTTGCCAACAAAGGTCTGTCTA
>NW_011494647.1:1378081-1389666 GCF_000754665.1 Bison bison bison | reverse complement strand
AGTCAAGGCTATGGTTTTTCCTGTGGTCATGTATGGATGTGAGAGTTGGACTGTAAAGAAGGCTGAGCACTGAAGAATTGATGCTTTTGAACTGTGGTGTTGGAGAAGACTCTTGAGATTCCTTGGACTGCAAGGAGATCCAACCAGTCCATTCTGAAGGAGATCAGCCCTGGGATTTCTTTGGAAGGAATGATGCTGAAACTGAAACTCCAGTACTTTGGCCACCTCATGCAAAGAGTTGACTCATTGGAAAAGACTCTGATGCTAGGAGGGATTGGGGGCAAGAGGAGAAGGGGACGACAGAGGATGAGATGGCTGGATGGCATCACTGACTCGATGGACATGAGTCTGAGTGAACTCCGGGAGTTGGTGATGGACAGGGAGGCCTGGTGTGCTGAGATTCATGGGGTCGCAAAGAGTCGGACACGACTGAGCGACTGATCTGATCTGATCTGCACAACAAAGGAAACGATAAGCAAGGTGAAAAGACAGCCTTCAGAATGGGAGAAAATAATAGCAAATGAAGCAACTGACAAACAACTAATCTTAAAAATATATAAGCAACTCCTGCAGCTCAATCCCAGAAAAATAAACGACCCAATAAAAAAATGGGCCAAAGAACTAAATAGATATTTCTCCAAAGAAGACAAACAGATGGCTAACAAACACATGAAAAGATGTTCAACATCACTCATTATCAGAAAAATACAAATCAAAACCACAATGAAGTACCATTTCATGCCAGTCAGAATGGCTGCCGTCCAAAAGTCTATAAGCAATAAACGCTGGAGAGCATATGGAGAAAAGGGAACCCTCTTACACTGTTGGTGGGAATGCGAATTAGTACAGCCACTATCGAAAACAATGTGGAGATTCCTTAAAAAACTGAAAATAGGACTGCCTTATGACCCAGCAATCCCACTGCTGGGCATACACACTGAGGAAACCAGAAGGGAAAGAGACACGTGTACCCCAATGTTCATCGCAGCACTGTTTATAATAGCCAGGACATGGAAGCAACCTAGATGTCCATCAGCAGATGAATGGATAAGAAAGCTGTGGTACATATACACAATGGATTATTACTCAGCCATTAAAAAGAATATATTTGAATCAGTTCTAATGAGGTAGATAAAACTGGAGCCTATTATACACAGTGAAGTAAGCCAGAAAGAAAAACACCAATACAGTATACTGATGAATATATATGAAATTTAGAAAGATAGTAACAATAACCCTGTATGCAAGAGAGCAAAAGAGACACTGATGTATAGTACAGTCTGTTGCACTCTGTGGGAGAGGGAGAGGGTGGGATGATTTGGGAGAATGGCATTGAAACATGTATAATATCGTATAAGAAATGAATCACCAGTCCAGGTTCGATGCAGGATACAGGATGCTTGAGGCTGGTGCACTGGGATGACCCAGAGGGATGGTACAGGGAGGGAGGTGGGAGGGGGGTTCAGGATGGGGAACATGTGTATACCCGTCGCAGATTCATGTTGATGTATGGCAAAACCGATACAATATTGTGAAGTAATTAGCCTCAAATTAAAATAAATAAATTTAAATTTAAAAAATAAAAAAAAAAGTCTAAGCCCTGAAACATTTAAAAAAAAAAGTGTTTTTTTTTTCTATTTTGTGAACTCTATGTATATTTATTAGATGTTTATATTGTACTAGGCCATGAGGAAATATAAGGTGTATTGTGTAGCACCCACAGAAAACAGTAGTATGAGATGGCAATTACACAGTTTGGAAGTATCATAGTTGGGATAAGGACAAGGGACTATTGGAACACATAGAAGGACACAAAACAATCTTCAATGCAGACACCTCTTCTTGGAGGAGACAATGCCTTATTTGAGACTCAAGAGATAATAGAAAGTGAGCCAATGGAAGGAGAGAAGTGGGTGTGATCTGTAGCACTGGAAGGTTTTTTCCAAACAGAAGGAGCAAAACATGCAGGTGCTTGCAGAGCTGAGAATGTATGGCACATTTTAAAAGTTACGTTTATTGATTCTTCCAATCCATGAACATGGTATTTTTTTCCATCTATTAGTGTCCTCTTTGATTTCTTTCACCAGTGTTTTATAGTTTTCTATACATAGGTCTTTAGTTTCTTTAGGTAGATATATTCCTAATTATTTTATTCTTTCCGTTGCAATGGTGAATGGAATTGTTTCCTTAATTTCTCTTAATAATGTTTTCTCATTATTAGTGTATAGGAATGCAAGGGATTTCTGTGTGTTGATTTTATATCCTGCAACTTTACTATAATCATTGATTAGTTCTAGTATTTTTCTGGTGGAGTCTTTAGGGTTTTCTCTGTAGAGGATCATGTCATCTGCAAATAGTGAGACTTTTACTTCTTCTTTTCCAATTTGGATTCCTTTTATTTCTTTTTCTGCTCTGATTGCTGTGGCCAAAACTTCCAAAACTATGTTGAATAGTAATGGTGAAAGTGGGCTCCCTTTTCTTGTTCCTGACTTTAGAGGAAATGCTTTCAATTTTTCACCACTGAGGATAATGTTTGCTGTGGGTTTGTCATATATAGCTTTTATTATTAAAAATAAATAAATAAATAAAAGTTACATTTAGTACCTTTGGTTGGGAGCATTGGAGATTGAAGGATTGGGGATGCAAAACTCTTCCTGTCTCCATAGGAATCAGTTTGGACTTTTGTATAAGGCAGCAGGTGGTATCCTTCCATGATTCACTGCCTTGTTGTGGTGAAGGGGCTTGTGTAACTCAGTGAAGCTATGAGCCATGCCATGCAAGGCCACCGAAGACAGACAGGTCATAGTGGAGAGTTTTGACAAAACGTGATCCACCAGAGGAGGGAATGGCAAACCACTCAAGTATACTTGCCATGAGAACCCCATGAACTGTATAAAATGGCAAAAAAATATGACACTGAAATATGAGCAACCCCAGATTGGAAAGTGTCTAATGTTCTACTGGCAAAGAGTGGAGGACAACTACTAATAGCTCTAGAAAGACTGAAGCAGCTGGGCCAAAGTGGAAATGATGATCAATTGTGGATGTGTCTGCTGATGAAAGTAAAATCCAGTGCTGTAAAGGACAGTATTGCATAGGAACCTGGAATGTTAGGTACATGTGAAGTCACTCAGTCATGTCCGACTCTGCAACCCCATGAACTGTAGCCTAACAGGCTCCTCCATCCATCGGATTTTACAGACAAGAGTACTGGAGTGGGTTGCCATGTCCTTCTCCAGGGACTCTTCCTGACCCAGGGATCGATCCCAGGTATCCCACATTGCAGTCAGACACTTTACCATCTGAGCCATATGACTCCCTTAAGTCTATGAATCAGGGTAAATTGGATCTGGCCAAGTAGGAGATGGCAAGAATAAACATCAACATCTTAGGAATGAGTAAAATAAAATGGATGGAAATGGGTGAATTTAATTCAGATGACCATTATATCTACTACTGTGGGCAAGAATCCCTTAGAAGAAACGGTGTAGCCCTTATAATCAACAAAAGAGTCCAAAATACAGTAGTTGGGTATAACCTCAAAAACAGCAGAATGAACTTGATTTATTTCCAGGGCAAACCATTCAACATCACAGTAATCCAAGACTATCCTCCAATCACCAAAGTCAAAGAAGCTGAAGTTAATCAGTTCTATGAAGGATTACAAGACCTCCTAGAACTAAGACCCCAAAAGATGTCCTATTCATCACAGGGGATTGGAATGCAAAAGTAGGAAGTCAAGAGATACCTGGAGTAACAGGCAAGATTGACCTTGGAGTACAAAATAAAGCAGGGTAAAGGCTAACAGAATTCTGCCAAGAGGATGCATTGGTCATTGCAACTCACTTTTTCAAAAACACAAGAGACAACTTTACACATGATCATCACCAAATGGTCAATATTGAAATCAGATTGAGTACATTCTTTGTAGCCAAAGATGGAGACGCTATATACAGCAAGCAAAAACAAGACCTGAAGCTGACTGTGGCTCAGATCCATCAGCTCCTTATAGCAAAATCCAGGCTTAAACTAAAGAAAGCAGAGAAGACAAATAGGCCAGCCAGGTACAAATTAATTCAAATCCCCTATAAATATACAGTGGAGATGACAAATAGAATAAAGGGATTAAATCTAGTAAACAGAGTGCCTGAAGAACTATGGACAGAGGTTCATAATATTGTACAGGAGGAGGCAAACAAAACCATCCCTCCAAAAAAGGAAGAAATGTAAGAAGGCAAAGTGGTTGTCAGAGAAGGCTTTAAAAATAACTGAGGAAAGAAGATAAGTGAAAAGCAAGGGAGAAAGGGAAAAGTACACCTAACTAAATGCAGAGTTTCAGAGAATAGCAAGGACAGACAAGAAGGTCCTCTTCAATGAACAATGCAAAAAAATAGAGGAAAGCAACAGAAGGGGCAAGATTAGAGATATCTTCAAGAAAATTGGAAACATCAAAGGCAAATTTCATCAAAAACTGGGCACAATAAGGGACAGAAATGGTAAAGACCTAGTAGAAGCAGAAGAGATCAAGAAGAGACGGTAAGAATACACAGAATAACTGTACAAAAAGATCTTAACATGGATAACCATGATGGTCACTCACCCAGAGGCAGACATTCTGGAGTGTGTAGTCAAGTGGTCCTTAGGAAACACTGCTGCCAATAAAGCTAGCAGAGGTGATGGAATTTCAGCACCTATTTTTAAATCTTTTAAATCTTGTAAAAATTTAAAAGTCTTTTAAAATCCTAAAAGACATTGCTGTATGCAATATGTTAGCAAATTTGGAAAACTCAGCAGTAGCCACAGGACTGGAAAAGGTAAATCTTCATTTCAATTCCCAAGAAGGGAAATAATAAAGAATGCTCCAACTAGTAGACAATTGTACTCATCTCCTATGCTGGTAAGGTTATGCTCAAATCCCTCAAGCTAGACTTCAGCATTACATGAACCAAGAACTTCTAGATGTTCACGCTGGGTCTAGAAAAGGCAGAAGAATCAGATATCAAATTGCCAACATTTGCTGGATCATTTCTCTTCGAATTCCAGAAAAACATTTACATCTCTTTCATTCACTATACTAAAGCTTTTGACTGTGTGGATCATGACAAACTGCGGAAAATGCTTAAAGTGATGGGAATACAAGATCATCTTACCTGAGAAACCTGTATGAAGGTCAAAAAGCAACAGTTAGAACCTTGTATGGAAAAACTGATTGGTTAAAGATTGAGAAAGGAGTAGGAAGAGGCTGTTTATTGTCACCATGCCTATTTAACTTATAAACAGAGAACATCATGTGAAATGCTGTGCTGGATGAGTTACAAGCTGGCATCAAGATTGCCAGGAGAAATATCAACAACCTCAGATATGCAAATGACAGCACTTTAAGGACAGAAAGCATAGAAGAACTAAAGAGCCTCCTGATGAAGGTGAAAGAAGAGAGTGAAAAAGTTGGCTTAAAAGTCAACATTTTAAAAAACTAAGATCATGGCATCCAATCTCATCACTTCATGGTAAATAGAAGTGGAAAAGGTGGAAGCAGTGACAGATTTCCTCTTCTTGGAATCTGAAATCACTGCGGATGCTGACTGCAGCCATGAATTTGAAGATGTTTGCTTCTTAGGAAAGCTATGACAAACTGAGATAATGTGTTTAAAAGCAAAGACATCACTTTGCTGACAAAGGTCTGTACAGTCAAGGCTATGGTCTTTTCAATATCCATGTATGGATGTGAGAGCTGGACCACAAAGAAGGCAGAGGGTTGAACTCTGGTGCTGAAGACTCTTGAGAGTCCCTTGCAGCAAGGTGTTCAAACCAGTCAGTCTTAAAGGAAATCAACCCTGAGTACTCATTGGAAGGACTGATGCTGAAGCTGAAGCTCCAATACTTTGGCCACATGATGCCAACAGCCAGACTCATTGGAAAAGACCCTGATGCTAGGAAAGATTGAAGGCAGAAGGAGAAAAGGGTGACACAGGATGCAATGATTGGATAGCATCATCAATTCTGGGAAATGGTGTGGGGCAGGGAAGACTGGTATGCTGCAGTTTATGGGGTTGTAAAGAGTTGGACACGACTTGGCTACTGAACAACAACAACAACAAAGCAGGTGGAGATATCCCAGAAAAGGACTGGTGAATTAAATGCAAGCAGAGACTGAGGGACAAAAAAAGAATACTGAGATCAACAAATGACTTCCTATCACCTCCAATCTGCTCCTAAATATCTCAGTTTCTTGCTAGGCATTGTAACATTTAAGGTTTCTTCTTTGGTTATAAACAATAAAACTCATGTTTAACTAACCTAAAAAGACAAGTTATTGGAAGAATGTTGATGGCCTATAAAATAAAAATAGAAAATTAGCTTCAGAAGGAAGCAGTAATGAAGTTAGTTTTATGTTCAATAGGGCCTCTCTTATAATTCACCAAACGTATACTCACCACCTGCTATGTATCAGACACTGTAGAAGGCTGGGAACTGAGGAAAGATAATTAAATAAAATAATTTGTTGTCTGCCTTTATTGTTCTCAAAGTCTAAATGGGTCAGAAGTAGAAGGAATGTATATAAAATATTCCCCAAAAGCACTTACATAATTATGAAATGTGATGTGATATGCAGGGCTTTATTTTTCTGGGCTCCAAAATCACTACGGATGGTGACTGCAGCCATGAAATTAAAAGACGCTTACTCTTGGGAAGGAAAGTTATGACCAACCTAGATAGCATATTCAAAAGCAGAGACATTACTTTGCCAACAAAGGTTCGTCTAGTCAAGGCTATGGTTTTTCCTGTGGTCATGTATGGATGTGAGAGTTGGACTGTAAAGAAGGCTGAGGGCCGAAGAATTGATGCTTTTGAACTGTGGTGTTGGAGAAGACTCTTGAGAGTCCCTTGGACTGCAAGGAGATCCAACCAGTCCATTCTGAAGGAGATCAGCCCTGGGATTTCTTTGGAAGGAATGATGCTAAAGCTGAAACTCCAGTACTTTGGCTAGCTCATGAGAAGAGTTGACTCATTGGAAAAGACTGATGCTGGGAGGGATTTGGGGCAGGAGGAGAAGGGGACGACAGAGGATGAGATGGCTGGATGGCATCACTGACTCAATGAGTCTCAGTGAACTCCGGGAGTTGGTGATGGACAGGGAGGCCTGGCGTGCTGCGATTCATGGGGTCGCAAAGAGTCAGACACGACTGAGTGACTGATCTGATCTGATCTGATGAAAGAAAAATAAAAAGTCAAAGTCGCTCAGTCGTGTCTGACTGCGACCCTATGGACTATACAGTCTATGGAATTCTCCAAGCCAGAATACTGAAATGGGTAGCCTTGTCCTCCTCCAGGGGATCTTCCCAACCCAGAGATCAAACCGGGGTCTACCTGCATTGCAAGTGGATTCTTTACCAACTGCACTACCAGGAAAACCCAAGAGAGAAATAGAAGAATTTTAAATCAGCATGACAGCTCAGGAGATGGCATTTAAACTTAGATGTGAAGAATGTGTAGGTACCCAGGTAAGAAGCATATGTAAACTCCTTGAAATGTGAAAGAAGCCAGTAAACTAGACCATTGTAAATGGACTAGAGTTGGAGTATAGTAAGTAAAGAGGAGTGTTGGATAAAATAAAACAGAAGAAGACTGGAACAAGGTCATGCAGAGTTTAGTAAATCATGCAAAGATTTGGTGTACGCTAAGGGCACTGAGAAGCTATTGAGGGGTTTCCAGCTAAAAAATAGAAAAAGGTTTGCATTTAATGACTGACCTGGCACATAGTGAGTAGAGCATAGGAATAGAAGTGAAAAGATGCAGACACAGGTTTTATAGAAATCTGAATACATTAAATACTTGTTACTGTTTGCCCACCATGCGTTCGCATTTCTGTTTTTCCAGTTCCTTTGGCAAATTGCTTTTCTCTGTTTGCAAGTCCTGGAGGAAATTCTTAGTCTTGGTCCCCAGAGGTGTTTGCTCAGAGTATTCCCATCTCTCTAGTCAGTGTGCTTGGCTCACAAAGAGGCAGAGACTCAATCAGCATATTCTGTAGAATTCAAGGATATGCACTAGAAAAGAGAAGCTCTTTTTCATTGGAGTGGCTAAATTGGAGATATGTATGCAGAGTGCTGCTGGCAGCCATTTAAAAACAGATACAGTGAACAAAGCCATCAGGACCTTGCCTCAGGCACAAGATTTAAGCCAGGATCCATATTACTGGCTGTCCTTTTTTCTCAGCTTCCAGTTGGGCTCATAAGGTGTGGATATTGCTCTTTTATTTAAAATTTTGACCTTTAGTTCATTATGACTTTTTGCATTCATTTCTTTAAATATAACATTAAAATATTATTGTTCATTGCACCTAAGATGAGTGGTTCACTCTCCTGGCCCTGGTCAACACTAATCATTTTGAATCTTTGCAGCGTTTAAATTCTATTCTTCTGTTCAGAAAATGTATCTCACATATCTTGGTGGGAAACAGAGCCCACCTTCATTCGCAACCAGAAAATGTCAACTACATCTAGGGTAGATACAGTAAGTTGGTTCACTTCACATCTATTTTGATGGGCTTATATATTGTCTTCCTTTATTTTAGAACTTAAGAAACCAAAAAACTCATTCTTTTATATTTTCTTGTGACTACTGAGCAGGCACATAACTAGGTACTACCAGTCTTACAGCGTCACAGAAGACGTGGATGCATGTGAAGTGAAGGGCAGGTATGTAGTGATCATGTGCTCTCATAAACCTGCTGGCAGAAGCAGACACATATAGACTTCGTAGTGTGTCTGTTAGCCAGGCTGATGGAGAGAAGTGCTACATAGCATTCTATAACAATGTGTTCCCGTAGAAATATCTCACTGGAAACAGTGCATTGCTTTTATTTTTCTGATGATATAGCATTCACACCTGGTTCTTCTGATCCTCCTAAGAATTCTGAGAGTAACTTAATGTTTTTTAATTCCTCTTTGTTTAAACAAGCTGAAGGGACTCTGGTGTGTAATGAAAGAGCTCAGTTCATATGCCAGCTTTTCCAGTCTCCTCTGCAGCAAAGACAGAGACATACCAAATAGAGTCAACCGTCAGATGCATAGAGTTTGTACCTTGAGTTGGGGGCTAGTGACACAGAGAGCAAAGGGGGCCCTGAAGTGTGGGAGGAAATGGCAGCAGAAAAACTCTGGTTTTGTGAAAGTGTCCAGAGTAGGTATCAGAGGCAGCACCTGGATCCCTTTCTTTCAGCCTGGTGAGATCCTGACCTGAGGGATGACTCTGCTAACCTCTGAGGGATGTGTCTGGACTCCTGACTCAATGATCTTGTGAGATAATAATTTCATGCTGTTTTAAGACCCTACATTTATGAGAATTTGTTATATAGCAAGAAGAAATAAAAGCAATATGTTAATGTTTAATTGACCTTTTATTTTTCTTTCTTAGCAGTGCACAAACAATGGAGTGTCTCAGAATTGAAATCACCAGGGATTCAAGAAAATGTTTACAATTATTTAAAATGTCCCTGCTTTTTGACTTTGCTGACAAGAGGAATAGAGTGGAGGTGCACCACTCTGATGAGGAGGGTTTTTCATAAGCATAAAGTGATCACTTTACAGTTAAACATGGAGCTACAGTGGATCCACACTTCCTTGAAATAAAAGACCCACGTTTAGAGCATTTTGCTTTTAGAGAAATAGATCTTTTGCATACACATCTGTGGTGCAGTCCACTTATCAGAACTTTCTTCCCACTGGTGAGAAAAATATCTCCATTTCAAAGAAGCAGTGCTGTCTGCTGACCTTACCCAACATGCAAAATACAAGCCTTTAAAATGCTTTATGCTATTATCTAAATAAACAACACTGGATGAACTAACTAACTACTACTATACATTATTTATTTTGAAAGCCATTAGGAAATATCCTGATCCTCCATGGGGCTTCTCACCTAGATTTGTAATACCTCAATACCTACTGAAGATATTCCTCAGAATGGTACGGCAATCAGCCTAGATCCAAGTGAGAAATCATTTGTTCAGGAGATCTTTACTAGGCACTGTCTGTGTGAAAAATACCAGCCTAGATACTGGGGCACAAAAACATACATGTGTACCTTTAATAACCAAGTGTGCCAGAGACTATTAGGAAAGCCAACACAAAAATATAATATAATGTGATCTGTGTTATAAGATACACTGTTGGCAGAAAGGTAATCATGACCAATACTGCTGGGGCATGCTTGCAAAGTGTCAGTCTTGGAAAACTTATAGAGGAGGAGCCAAAACTGGGCTAGAATTTTAAGGAGATTTATTATTTTTAATAATAAATTGACACTTTCATAAAAATAAAAAACTCAAGCTACATTATGTAAAGAAAAGTTTAGAGTGTTGCATCTCAATGATTCAGAAAGCCAGTTCATAGAAGATTGTAACACTCTGAGAGAATTTGATTGCACACCATATAGAGGGATATAGAGAATGAAATGGTGTGAGAGATGTTTAACAGAACTGGGTGATTGATCAGAATGGAGGTGAGAAGAAAAGGAAAGAGTAATGATGATTCATGTTTCTTACTTGAGTAATGAAGTATATAGTATACAGTAGAGTCTTTTATAAAGGTTGGAAATATAGGTAATATGCTAGAAATGTTCAGTTTGGCATGATGATTTAAACCAAATCAACAAATGTTAGACTTAATGCTGTGAGTCTGATTCAGATACCATATTTGGCATCAGAAAAATGCACTTTGTGTTAGAAACTGGCAAGCTAGCAATTTCTGCAGGCCCTACGTATATAGTAGTATAAAATTTACAGACTGTGGGACACTTGGTTTAGCTACAGAGCCAGAAAAACAGTTTCAGCCAATGCCACTGTATAGTACAGAATAGTGTATGAATTAAAATTAAGCAATTATATCTACTGCTTATGGCATAGAGCCAGAGTACTGTTACATGTAATCAGTTGAATTTAGACAGTAGATAAACATAGGATGAGATGGTTGGATGGCATCACCCACTTGATGGACCTGACTAGAGAAAGTTCCAGGAATTGGTGAGGGACAGGGCAGCCTGGCGTGCTGCAGTCCATGGGGTCACAAAGAGTCAGACATGACTTGAGTGACTGAACTGAACTGAACCATCAGTTCACTTACTTAAAATAAGTAAGGTAAACTACAAATGTGCTTGTAGGAGTAAATAACACTCCCTAGGGATGTATAAAGATACAGTAAGTCCCTTACACATGAACCTTCAGGTTGCCAACTTTCAAGATGTGAACCTGTGTTCACATGCCCACCTAAGATAGTTCACGTGTGTGGTATGCATTGACATGTGCATTCATCCTCAACAAGTGGTTGTATTTTGTGTACTTTACTGTACTATAAGCTTTAAAATGTTTTCTTTATTTTTTGTCTTTTATGTATTATTTATGACTGTGTGGATCACAATAAACTGTGGAAAATTCTGAAAGAGATGGGAATACCAAACCACCTGACCTGCCTCTTGAGAAATCTGTATGCAGATCAGGAAGCAACAGTTAGAACTGGACATGGAACAACAGACTGGTTCCAAATAGGAAAAGGAGTGCGTCAAGGCTGTATATTGTCACCCTGCTTATTTCT
>NW_011494647.1:1377603-1377981 GCF_000754665.1 Bison bison bison | reverse complement strand
ACCCTGCTTATTTAACTTATATGCAGAGTACATCATGAGAAACACTGGACTGGAAGAAACTCAAGCTGGAATCAAGATTGCCAGGAGAAATATCAATAACCTCAGATATGCAGATGGCACCACCCTTATGGCAAAAAGTGAACTAAAAAACTTCTTGATGAAAGTGAAAGTGGAGAGTGAAAAAGTTGGCTTAAAGCTCATCATTCAGTTGAATGAAGATCATGGCATCTAGTTCCATCACTTCATGGCAAATAGATGGGGAAACAGTGTCAGACTTTATTTTGGGGGGCTCCAAAATCACTGCAGATGGTGACTGTAGCCATGAAATTAAAGACGCTTACTCTTTGGAAGGAAGTTATGGTCAACCTAGATAGCATA
>NW_011494647.1:1373048-1376865 GCF_000754665.1 Bison bison bison | reverse complement strand
CAGGACCAACCTAGATAGCATATTCAAAAGCAGAGACATTACTTTGCCAACAAAAGTTCGTCTAGTCAAGGCTATGGTTTTTCCTGTGGTCATGTATGCATGTGAGAGTTGGACTGTGAAGAAGGCTGAGCGCCAAAGAATTGATGCTTTTGAACTGTGGTGTTGGAGAAGACTCTTGAGAGTCCCTTGGACTGCAAAGAGATCCAACCAGTCCATTCTGAAGGAGATCAGCCCTGGGTTTTCTTTGAAAGGAATGATGCTAAAGCTGAAACTCCAGTACTTTGGCCACCTCATGTGAAGAGTTGACTCATTGGAAAAGACTCTGATGCTGGGAGGGACTGGGGGCAGGAGGAGAAGGGGACGACAGAGGATGAGATGGCTGGATGGCATCACTGACTCGATGGACGTGAGTCTCAGTGAACTCCGGGAGTTGGTGATGGACAGGGAGGCCTGGCGTGCTGCAATTCATGGGGTCGCAAAGAGTCGGACACACTGAGTGACTGATCTGATCTGATCTGATGAGACGGGATGCCATGATCTAGTTTTTTGAATGTTGAGTTTTAAGCCAACTTTTTCACTCTCCTCTTTCACTTCTGTCATAGGCTCCTTAGTTGCTCTTCAATTTCTGCCATAAGGGTGGTGTCATCTGCATATCTGAGGTTATTGATGTTTCTCCTGGCAATCTTGATCCCAGCTTGTGTTTCATCCAGCCCAGTACTATGCATGATATACTCTGCATAGAAGATAAATAAGCAGGGTAACTATATACTGCCTTGACACACTCTATTCCCAATTTGGAATCAATCCATTGTCCCATATCTGGTTCTAACTTTTACTTCTTAACCTGCATACGATTCATACAGGAGGCAGTTAAGGTGGTCTGGTGTTCCCATCTCTTTGATAATTTTTCACAGTGTGTTTTGACACACACAGTCAAATGCTTTGATGCAATAAATAAAGCAGAAGTATATGTTTTTCTGGAACATTCTTGCTTTTTCTATGATCCAATGGATGTTGGCAATTTGTCTCTGGTTCCTCTCCAGCTTGAACATCGGGAAATTCTTGGTTCGTGCCCTGTTGAAGCCTCACTTGCAGATTTTTGAGCATTAATTTCCTAGTACTTGCTATGCTAAGTCACTTCAGTCGTGTCCGACTCTGTGCGACCCCATAGACGACAGCCCCCCAGGCTCCCCCATCCCTGGGATTCTCCAGGCAAGAACATAGGAATAGGTTGCCATTTCCTTCTCCAATGCATGAAAGTGAAAAGTGAAAGTGAAGTCGCTCAGTCATGTCCAACTCTTAGCGACCCCATGGACTGCAGCCTAACAGGCTCCTCTGTCCATGGGATTTTCCAAGCAAGAGTAATGGAGTGGGGTGCCATTGCCTTCTCCCCTAGCACGTGAGATGAGTGCAATTATTTGGTAGTTTCAACATTCTTTGGCATTGTCTTTCTTTGGGATTGGGATGAAAACTGACCTTTTCCAGTTCTATGGCCACTGCTGAGTTTTCCAAATTTGCTGCCATATTGAATGCAGCACTTTCACAGCATCATCAATTAGGATTTGAAATAGCTCAGCTGGAATTCCATCAGCTCTACTAGATTTGTTCGTAGTGCAAACTTGACTTCACACTTTATATTTCTGAATCCAGGTGAGTGATCACACCATCATGGTTATCTGGGTCAGGAAGATCTTTTTTGTATAGTTCTTCTGTGTATTCTTGCCACCATTTCTTAATATCTTCACTTAATGTTCAGTTCAGTTCATTTCAGTCACTCAGTCTTGTCTGACTCTTTGTGATCCCATGAATCACAGCACGCCAGGCCTCCCTGTCCATTAGCACCTCCCAGAATTCACTCAAACTCATGTCCATTGGGTCAGTGATGCCATCCAGCGATCTCATTCTCTATCATCCCCTTGTCCTCCAGCCCCCAATCCCTCCCACCATCAGGGTCTTTTCCAATGAGTCAACTCTTCGCATCAGGTGGCCAAAGTACTGGAGTTTCAGCTTTAACATCAGTCCTTCCAAAGAAATCCCAGGGCTGATCTCCTTCAGAATGGACTGGTTGGATCTCCTTGCAGTCCAAGGGACTCTCAAGAGTCTTCTCCAACACCACAGTTCAAAAGCATCAATTCTTCGGTGCTCAGCTTTCTTCACAGTCCAACTCTCACATCCATACATGACCACTAGAAAAACCATAACCTTGACTAGACGGACCTTTGTTGGCAAAGTAATGTCTTTGCTTTTCAATATTCTATCTAGGTTGGTCATAACTTTTCTTCTAAGCAGTGTCTTTTAATTTCATGGCTGCAGTCACCATCTGCAGTGATTTTGGAGCCCCCCAAAAATAAAGTCTGACATTGTTTCCACTGTTTCCACATCTATTTGCCATGATGTGATGGGAACAGATGCCATGATCTTTGTTTTCTGAATGTTGGGTGTTAAGCCAACTTTTTAACTCTCTACTTCACTTTAATCAAGAGGCTTTTTATTTTTTCTTCACTTTCTGCCATAAGGGTGGTATCATTTGCATATCTGAGGTTATTGATACTTCTCCTGGTAATCTTGATTCCAGCTTGTGCTTCTTCCAGCCCAGAGTTTCTCATGATGTATTCTGCATAGAAGTTAAATAGGCAGGGTGACAATATTCAGCCTTGACTCACTCCTTTTGCTTTTTGGAAATGGTCTGTTGTTCCATGTCCAGTTCTAACTGTTGCCTCCTGACCTGCATATAGGTTTCTCAAGAGGCAGGTCAGGTGGTCTGGTATTCCCTTCTCTTTCAGAATTTTCCACAGTTTATTGTGATCCACACAGTCAAAGACTTTGGCATAGTCAATAAAGCAGAAATAGATGCTTTTCTGGAACTCTCTTGCTTTTTCGATGATCCAGCAGATGTTGGCAATTTGATCTCTGGTTCCTCTGCCTTTTCTAAAACCAGCTTGAACATCTGGAAGTTCATGGTTCACGTATTGCTGAAGTCTGGCTTGGAGTATTTTGACCATTACTTTACTAGCTTGTGAGATGAGTGCAATTGTGCGGTAGTTTGAGCATTCTTTGGCATTGCCTTTCTTTTGGATTGGAATGAAAACTGACCTTTTCCAGTCCTGTGGCCACTGCTGAGTTTTCCAAATTTGCTGGCACATTGAGTGCAGTACTTTCACAGCATCACCTTACAGGATTTGGAGTAGCTCAACTGGAATGCCATCACCTCCACTAGCTTTGTTCGTAGTGATGCTTTCTAAGGCCCGCTTGACTTCACATTCCAGGATGTCTGCCTCTAGGTCAGTGATCACACCATCGTGATTATCTGGGTCGTGAAGATCTTTTTTTTACAGTTCTTCTGTGTATTCTTGCCACGTCTTTTTAATATCTTCTGCTTCTGTTAGGTCCATACCATTTCTGTCCTTTATCGAGCCCATCTTTGCATGAAATGTTCCCTTTGTATCTCTAATTTTCTTGAAAGGCATCTCTAGTCTTTCCCATTCTGTTGATTTCCTCTATTTCTTTGCATTGATTGCTGAGTAAGGCTTTCTCATCTATTCTTGCTATTCTTTGGAACTCTGCATTCAGATGCTTATATCTATCCTTTTCTCCTTTGGTTTTCGCTTCTCTTCTTTTCATAGCTATTTGTAATGCCTTCTCAGACAGCCATTTTGCTTTTTTGCATTTCTTTTCCATGCCGATGGTGTTGATCCCTGTCTCCTGTACAATGTCATGAACCTCCGTCCATAGTTCATCAGGCACTCTATCTATCAGATCTAGTCTCTTAAATCTATTTCTCACTTCCACTGTATAATCATGTGGGATTTGATTTAGG
>NW_011494647.1:1362803-1372948 GCF_000754665.1 Bison bison bison | reverse complement strand
TGTATAATTGTAAGGGATTTGACTTAGGTCATACCTGAATGGTCTAGTGGTTTTCCTTACTTTCTTCAATTTAAGTCTGAATTTGGCAATAAGGAGTTCATGATCTGAGCCACAGTCTGCTCCCAGTCTTGTTTTTGCTGACTGTATAGAGCTTCTCCACCTTTGGCTGCAAAGAATATAATCAATCTGATTTCGGTGTTCACCATCTGGTGATGTCCATGTGTAGAGTCTTCTTTTGTGTTGTTGGAAGAGGGTGTTTGCTATAACCAGTGCATTTTTCTTGGCAAAACTCTATTAGTCTTTGCCCTGCTTCATGAAGATTTTATAGGTCATCATAGAACCACTCAACTTCAGCTTCTTTGGCATTAGTGGTTGTAGCATAGCCTTGGATTGCTGTCAAATTCAATGCTTTGCCTTGGAAATGAATAAAGATCATTCTGTCATTTTTGAGGTCGCACCCAAGTACTGCATTTCAGAGTCTTTCTGACTATGAGGGCTACTCCATTTCTTCTAAGGGATTCTTGCCCACAATAATAGATATATTCATCATCTGAATTAAATTCACCCATTCCCTTTCATTTTTTTTTCCCCAATGATTCCTAAAATGTTGATTTTACTCTTGTCATCTCCTGTTTGACCACTTCCAATTTACCTTGATTCATGGATCTAACATTTTATGTTCCTATGCAATATTGTTCTTTACAGCACCAGATTTACTTCCATCACCAGTCATATCCACAACTGGGTGTTATATTTGCTTTTGTTCCATCTCTTCATTCTTTCTGGAGTTATTTCTCCACTCTTTTCCAGTAGCATATTGGACACTTACCAACCTGGGGTGTTTTATGGATTACTTTTTGATAAGAGTTAGGCAAATAATTCTAAAGGAGATCAGCCCTGGGATTTCTTTGGAAGGACTGATGCTAAAGCTGAAATGCCAATACTTTGGCCACCTCATGCAAAAAGTTGACTCATTGGAAAAGACTCTGATGGTGGGAGGGATTGGGGGCAGGAGGAGAAGGGGACGACAGAGGATGAGATGGCTGGATGGCATCACCGACTCAATGGACATAAGTTTGGGTGAACTCCGGGCGTTGGTGATGGACAGGGAGGCCTGGTGTGCTGTGATTCATGGGGTCACAAAGAGTCGGACATGATTGAGCGACTGAACTGAACTGAACTGAACTGAGGCAAATAATAATAATTATCACTCACCACAGTCTTTTGAATAATATTTAGTAATATTTGGCTTTTTGTCACTCTTGGTTCAGGAGTTCTCAGTAATAATGTAATTGTAGGTGAGCTCTGCACAGCTCTTTTCTGACTGTGATTCTTACTACCCAAACCCAGAAGAAGGAACCTCATGATTAGTATGATGTTGTGTGTTACTACATCTTTGAAAACATCACCTGAAAAACTGCTTTGGGTAAAAATACATCATAATTTGCATTGGTAATATTGCGTTGCAACTCACTATTATCAAAACCATGTACTTGTATGAACTTGATTCACTGTCTTGTCTAACCTGATGAAACTATGAGCCATGCTGTGGAGGGTCACCCAAGATGGACTGGTCATGGTGGGGAGTTCTGACAAAACGTCGTCCCCTGGAGGAGGGAATGCCAAACCACTTCAGTATTCTTGCCTTGAAAACACCATGAACAGGATGAAGAAAGACGTAGCAGACAGAAAAATGCCCTCTCCCCTCAAAAGATGTTCACATACTGATACCTAGATCCTTTGAACACATTATACTATTTGACTTTGCAGATACAATGATGAATCACAGGATGGTATATCATTATCTGTATGAGCCTGGTGTGATCACAAGAGGCCTAAAAAGAGAGTGGCAGGAGGGTTAGAGACAGAGAAAGAGATGCAATAATGAAAGCAGTAGGTAAGAATCAAAGAGAGATTTGAAGGTGCTATGCTGCTGGTTTTGAAGACAGAGGAAGGGGCCATGAGCTAAGAAATGTAGGCAAAAGTGCACAGGCTGGAAAAGGCAAGGAAATAGATTCTTCCCAAGAGCTTTCACAGACTGTGCAGTCTTGCTAATATTTGAGTTCAACAAAGTAAAACCTGTGTGGGGCTTAAATATGTGTTATTTTAAGCAAAAATAGATGTAGAAAGCTGTGATACTAATAGCAACAACAGAACACTAATTTTAAAATTCTTGCGCAGAGACTATATAATCAGGGTATCTGCTTTGGAATTTCCCATTTCAAACATGATTTTGAAATTCTATTAGGATCCCACCTTAAAACGCTTCTTCAATTTTCTTTTGCTGTTAGAATAAACAGCAACATCCGTAATGTGACCAACAAGGCCCTGGTGATCCATCCTGTGTATATTTCTCCAATTTCACAGAATGCAGCTGTCCCCTTGATCTTGCCATTCCACGCATGTTGCTCTGTTTTCAGTTCTTTGTAATGAGTGATATCCCAGCTCCTCACTCTGTGCCACCTCCACTGCAAGGCCTATAGACAAGGTCCAAGAGGATCCTGACTGCAGCCTCTGTCCTTCCTCCAATTCACCCCATCTTATCTTCAAATCTATTTTCAATTGCTGCTTTTCTAATTCTGTGAATGGTGAGTATACTACATGTCAGGGGAGGGGGGAATTAAGTTTATTTACATATTGAAGAAAAACACCAAATTAGAAAAGAAGAGATGGCCAACACAAGAAACAAAAACTGATACTGTGACTTTCTGGAAAAGAGACTGAGAACCCATGAGAAAGACCACAAGACTGAGAGCAAAAATGGAAATATTAGGAGAAGATGACACTTCTTTAGTTTTTTCCTCTCTCTTTTGTTTATTCTCATTTTCCTCACTTTAAATTTGGGATGCTGCAAGTTTTAGTCTGAAGTTCTTTTATGCTGTTACTTTATATATAAATATAGATATATTCTGCTTAGTTTATCTTTTTCATAGATAAACTAGATTTCAGTTAACTTGGTGGGAGCGGGGCTATAGAGGAAGCTGGGAGGAACTTGCTATCAAACTGTGTAAGCTGTGGGTTTTGCCTTCTGTGGTCATAGGAAAGAGGAAAATAACTATTTAGATTCTTGAGACATAAAATGCTGAAGCTGAGTTGAGAGTTCTAATGAGCCAGGACAAATACAAATCTGTCTAAGTAAGGCTGGAAGACAAAAATATACCAGAGAAATAAAGCATTGTATCCATCAGATATAAGAAATCAGCATTCATTTAAAAAGTAAGAATGTAATAAAATTGAAACGTAGAAAAAAGAATTAAGGTCCCAAGTGCATGAAGAATAGAAATCTGAAAGAGACTACTGTACTTAAGTGTGTATATTTTGATTAAAGGAACACAGAGACAGTAAGAGAATAGAAATAAAATGAACCAAAGTGATGGACAAAAGATATACAAATTCTAGAAATTGTCTTCTTTATGAATTGACTCTTTTTTCATTATAAAATGAAAAAATATATCTTGTGTTAAATCTCTTACAGTATATCTTCTAGTAAAATCTACTTTGTATGCCAGCTTATATATGTTCAATATTTGTATTGAATTTTGTTTTCCAATTATTTACTTTCAAATTTCTATATCTTTATATTCAAAGTACATATTTCTCATAACCACATACAGCGAGTCTTGCTTTTTAATTAGAGCTTAATCTATTTACATTTACTGTAAACATTAATGTGTTTAAGTCTCCCATCTTGTGGTTTGTTTTCTATAAGTTCTATCAGTATTTGATTATCTTATTATTCCTTTCTTATTTCCTATTAAGTGACTTGTATTTTTAAAATTTTTCTATAGAGAGTGATTAAGATAAACACTTTTCACTTATTTATTTATGACAGGGTTCTCAGAGCTCTATCAATTAGTTTCATAATGGAAAGAATCTCATATATATATAAATTGGGATTGAAAAGGTAGAGTTAGAAAAACTCTGAAGGACGGTGAAGGGTGCCCAAATTGCACAGAAAACTAGAGGGGGTTAGAAAGCTTTAGATGTTGAACAAAAATTTTGATGATTATCTCTGAAATCCTTCTGATGAAAATAGATTGATTCTAATCAAATCCTATGAGCAAGGAAAGGATAAATCCACTGGAGACATAAAGGATAAGCTCTTTAACAACTTCAGATAATACTCAGGAGTATCCTGAAGCAAATGTGAACATAGCTTTCTCCTCATTGTTTTTTGTTTTTTGTTTTTGTTTTTTTTGTAAAAAGATTTAACTAGAAATAGAAGATTTAGTATGCAAAAAACCTCAAATGGGAAATAATCCCTTTCTCAAACCTCCTGCTCATTGAGTATTTTTATGAAAGCAAAATAGACTAATACCTAAAATAAACCAATCTCTTACAAATAAAGCAACTAAATATTCCAATCTCAGTGATTTTAAGGATCATAAGAAGAAATGCCTTCTTAGGACACCAGTGCATATACCATAAACAAAAATGACATTTGGGAAAAAAATACAATTGTCCAATGTTAACTAAGAAAGTAAAAGAAAACAAACTAAAGTAGACAATCAATAAAAGTGATAGGTTGTTGTGTCATCAACTCATGTCCAACTTTTTGTGACCCTATGGACTGTACCACACCAGGCTTCCTTGTCCCTCATCATCTCCCAGAGTTTGTTCAAGTTTATATCCATTGTATCAGTAATGCCATCCAACCATCTCATCCTCTGCCACCCTCTTCTCCTTCTCTTTTAATCTTCCCCAATATCTGTTGGGAAAACTTTCCCTCATTGTCTTTTCCAATAAGTTGGCTGTTCACAACAGGTGGCCAAAGTATTGAGGCTTCAGCTTCAGCACCAGTCCTTCCAATGAATATTCAGAATTGATTTCCTTTAAGATTGACTGGTTTTATCTCCTTGCTGTCCAAGGGACTCTCAAAAGTCTTCTCTAGCACCTCAGTTCAAAAATATCAATTTTTTGGTGCTCTGCCTTCTTTATGTGAAATATAGAGTCAAATCCTCATTTTTTTGTTTGTTTGTTTAATATTTAAAGTTACAAGAAGAAATTTATCTAAATATTTGAGGGCAGCCTTGTAAAATTTTGATTGACATACATAGTAAAATTGCTAAGCATAAAGTTTTGCATTGTTATACAACCTCTGCTTTAAAGTTAATAAGCTCTTCAGGGGTAAAGTGTCTCAATCCTCAGATACTCACTCTCCTATGTTTAACTGATACTATTTCCTTGTTTGTGACAGCACAACTGATAAATTCATAGAGAAGAGTGTACTCTTCAAATTTCCAGGCTCAGTGTTCTTCTGATAGTGCCTTACTTAAAATTCTTCAGGACTTTCTTACTCATAATAGGGTCATTGATGATTTGCACATTGACTTACTTGAGTCTGAATCCAACTCAAATTGAAGATATTCCAAAAGAACTGAACTCTCTGTGCATTAAAATATCCACTGATATTAGCAGAATTATTAGAGCTGGATCCATGAAGGTCCAGACAGACCCATTCAAACTTCTATCAAAAATTTTTAAAATAGTCTCTAAAATCAGAACTCAAAAAAGAAGACTAAATCAATAGATAAAAACCTAAAAAAGAAATGATACATTATCCCTGTGTCAGTTATCATAATATTTTTATCCTCCAAGTCAAGAAACTCAACAGGCAAGGATACAGAACGGTTTCATGATCATCAGTTCAATTCAGTTTAGTCGCTCAGTTGTGTCTGACTTTTTGCAACCCCATGAATCGCAGCACGCCAGTCCTCCCTGTCCATTACCAACTCCAGGAGTTCACTGAGACTCACGTCCATCGAGTCAGTGATGCCATCCAGCCATCTCATCCTCTGTCGTCCTCTTCTCCTCCTGCCCCCAGTACCTCCCAGTCATAAGGTCATCAATAAAATAGTTATTCCCAACTTCCCTGTGAGAGCAAAAACACAGACAGTTTTATATTTGGTGTCACAGGAGGCCTTTTTATAGTCAAATCATAGATCAGTATTCTGCTTTCTTTATTGTTCTTTTGTATCAAGATAATCTGTTCCTCTAAGCCTTGTCCTTGCAAGGTCAAAAATATACCTGGGCATTTATGCTTCAGGATTTACTAACACACCTTCTTATTTATCACAAGTTCTTTACCAGGGACTTCACAACCTTACATATCCTTCTGATTCTATTGTTATTCAGTGTATGTATCACCTTTGGCATATTGTAAAGATTACTTTAACTTAGAGATGAATTCCTTTTGTTTATACACTATTTTAGTTCAAAAAGGATATAAATATTTTCTAAAATAAATTGCAATTTAACCAATAAATATGCATTAACTAAACATGAACAGGAGTCAATTTACTTACCCTTGACAGTTCAATAGTCATGTAAAACTTTCAGAAACCAGTTACCAAGGGAAAATTAAAAGAATTCCTTGGTCTCATGAGTTTCCAATTTTTTTCTGAAATTGATACATCTCATTATGGTTTAAGCAAGTATTCAAGAATGAAACTTCTTCTTTGGGAACATAATCATATGTTCTGAAAGCACAGAGTTTGTGATCTAAAATTGCCTTAATATAGTTCTCAATCAGGAATCTAAAGAGCTGGAAAGAATGTTGTTCCTAAAGATATAAAAACAACAAAAACCTGGAAAAAAATTTCATGCTTTTTTAAACTCATCAGAAATTGAGATAGTAGGGCAATGAACTGGACTAAAATTGAAGATGGACAAGCAGCTGAAAGAGAAGATTCATAAATTCTGGCCTAATTGAGTGGGATGCAGAAACAATTGTAAGAATAGCTTAGTAAGGGAGATTGGTATAGCATTAGAGTTTGACTATACAATAACAAGGAAGGGTCATGCATCTAGAAATGGCAAACATGAGAGGAGTCCACACAGTCTTGCAGGCTTTTCTCCATGAATCCAACTCATTAAAATGATTAGAAAAGCCCCACCAGGTCTTTTTAATATTATATACATTAAGGAGGGGAATAGAAGTAGCCACTGCAGGAAGGCATGAAATTCTTCTACTGGGATCATTCTTCTCTAAATCTCTTATAAAAGCATTAATTTGTGAAGGAAGAGGAAATGCAACAAACATGGTGCTAATTAGGGTACTGGTGAAGACTCTTGAGAGTCCCTTGGACTGCACGGAGATCCAACCAGTCCATTCTAAAGGTCAGTCCTGGGTATTCCTTGGAAGGACTGATACTAAAGCTGAAACACCAATACTTTGGCCACCACATGCGAAGAGTTGACTCACTGGAAAAGACTCTGATGCTGGGAGGGATTGGGGGCAGGAGGAGAAGGGGATGACAGAGGATGAAATGGCTGGATGGCATCACCAACTCAATGGACATGAGTTTGGGTGAACTCTGGGAGTTGGTGATGGACAGGAAGGCCTGGCGTGCTGTGATTCATGGGGTTGCAAAGAGTCAGACATGACTGAGCAACTGAACTGAACTAAACTGAAGACCTGTTGCCAGCCAGAAGGGAACAAGGGGGATAAAGTGTTCCCTAACCTTGCAGAGGCACAGGAATATGTACTAAGAGTCAGAGATATACCCAAAAAGGGGTGGGAGTACTGAGAAAGCCACACCCCTGAAACTTAGGATAGGAAAATTGTCTAAGACTAAAGCTTAATAAAATATATTTAAAAATCTCATATTCCCAACCCAAGACTAACAAGCAACAAGTTAACTACAAAAAATATACCCTCTATGAGTGTACATTAAAGGGGAGACCTAAATCTGAGAATGGAGCAGTCACTAAAAAATATCCCTTAGCAAATCAGCCCCGATCCTAAACACATAGTCCCCCAGAAGCTTTTGTAGCTTTCGGTAAATTGAAAGTAACTATGCTGCTGCTGCTAAGTCACTTCAGTCGTGTCCGACTCTGTGCGACCCCATAGACGGCAGCCCAGCAGGCTTCCCCGTCCCTGGGATTCTCCAGGCAAGAACACTGGAGTGGGTTGCCATTTCCTTCTTCAATGCATGAAAGTGAAAAGTGAAAGTGAAGTCGCTCAGTCGTGTCCGACTCTGTGCAATCCCATAGACAGCAGCCTACCAGGCTCCTCCGTCCATGGGATTTTCCAGGCAAGAATACTGGAGTGGGGTGCCATTGCCCAGTTAAAACCCAACTCAACTCCTTATTAGATGAACTAAATCCCACACAAAGGACTAGCATAGAGAAAGGTGTCCCTATTTTCAGGGATAGATGAAACATTTACCTCAGTCTCTACTCTCCTACAAAATATGACTGATTTTCAACAAAAGTCAAGAAAAAACAACACACACACAACCAAGAGAGAAAAGAATTGTTAAATCCCAAATGGAAAATAAATTTATAAAAATATATTTTACTTCATTAGTTAACTGGGGAAAATATAAATTAATACAAAAGACATCTAATTCAGACCCTTTTGGTTTGCAAAATAAATAAGCTTCCTTGCATTTGAGGATGTGAAGCTATGAATAAATTACTAGTAAGAATATATTGGTTCAACCACTTTGGTATATAATTTGGCCATTCCTACAGAAGTGAACATCATTCAGCTTAAGAATTTTACCTTTAGGTTTTAATTTATATTAACTAATGCATGCTCATGGAAATGTATGCAATTAAGTTCACTGCTATTCTGTTTTTAATGGTGAAAGTGTGGAAGTAACATAGTGAACATCAGTGTGTGTGTTAGTCGCTAAATCGTCTCTGACTCTTTGCAACCCCATGGACTGTAGCTCACCAGATTTCCTGTTCATGCAGTTCTTCAGGCAAGAATACTGGGGTGGGTTGCCGTTTCCTTCTCCAGGAGATCTTCCCAATCCAGGGATCGAACCCAAGTCTCCTGCATTGCAGGCAGATTCTTTACCATTTGAGCCACAAGGGAAGCTCTGGTGAAGTTCAGATGAACTGAAGTGAACTTCGGTAGATAAAGTCTAAATAAGTTGCTACTTACTGGCAAAATAGAATCCTGCTGCTGTTGCTGCTGCTAAGTCGCTTCAGTCGTGTCCGACTCTGTGCAACCCCATAGATGGCAGCCCACCAGGCTTCCCCGTCCCTGGGATTCTCCAGGCAAGTACACTGGACTGGGTTGCCATTTCCTCCTCCAATGCATGAAAGTGAAAAGTGAAAGTGAAGTCGGTTAGTCATGTCCGACTCTTCGCGACCCCATGGACTGCAGCCTACCAGGCTCCTCTGTCCATGGGATTTTCCAGGCAAGAGTACTGGAGTGGGTTACTATTGCCTTCTCCAAATAGAATCCTATAAGGCAGTAAATATTAATAAAGCAGATCTGAAAATAATCTTAAAATAATTTTGGATTTGAAATGTTACATGCAATGCAACATACATATAAAAGTGTAGTCATTATATATTAATAGCTGCTGCTGCTGCTAAGTCGCTTCAGTCGTGTCCGACTCTGTTAGACTCCATAGACGGCAGCCCACTAGGCTCCCCTGTCCCTGGGATTCTCCAGGCAAGAACACTGGAGTGGGTTGCCATTTCCTTCTCCAATGTGTGAAAGTGAAAAGTGAAAGTGAAGTCGCTCAGTCGTGTCGGACTCCTAGCGACCCCATGACTGCAGCCCACCAGGCTCCTCCGTCCATGGGATTTTCTAGGCAAGAGTACTGGAGTGACTTGCCATTGCCTTCTCCGTGTATTAATAGCAAGTTGAATTAAATAAAATTGTTTTTTATACGTTAGATAAGATCAGCTATCATCAATTTCAGGCTTCCTCAATGATTCAACAGGTAACCTGCAATCCAGGAGACGTGGGTTTGATCTTTGGGTCAGGAAAATCCCCTGGAGAAAGAAATGCAACCCACGCTAGTATTCTTGCTTGGGAGATCTCATGGACAGAGGAGCCTGGTGGGCTAGAGTTCAGTGGGTTGCAAAGAGTTGAACAGGATTGAGTGACTAAGCATACGACATGCACATCATTGATTTCATGGGGTTAAACCTAATTTGGAGAAGGCAATGGCACATCACCCTAGTGCTCTTGCCTGGAAAATCCCATGGACGGAGGAGCCTGGAAGGCTGCAGTCCATGGGGTGGCTGAGGGTTGGACACAACTGTAGGACTTTACTTTCACTTTTCACTTTCATGCATTGGAGAAGGAAATGGCAACCCACTCCACTGTTCTTGCCTGGAGAATCCCAGGGACGGTGGAGCCTGGTGGGCTGCTGTCTATGGGGTCACACAGCTTT
>NW_011494647.1:1317577-1362703 GCF_000754665.1 Bison bison bison | reverse complement strand
GAAATGATTTAAACCCATGGCAGATTCATGTTGATGTATGGCAAAACCAATACAATATTGTAAAGTAATTAACCTCCAATCAAAATAAATAAATTTAAATTTAAAAAAAGAATAATATATATTTTTTGTGGATATTGTTGTTGGCAGCTAGCTAACAACTTACTAACTAAACACATTTCTTGACCATAAAATGAGTTAAACATTATTATAAGAATTTTACATGTACTAACTTGTTTAATCCTCAGATTAGTCCCATAAGGTAGATACATCATTACATTTATTTTTATAGAGAAATACACTGAGACTAAGTTAATTTTGTAACTATTTAATGAAAGAGAAAGAATAAAATCCTGGAAGGAAGTAATCAACTTTACAGAAGGGAAGAAGGGAGGTGAGAATGAATATCAACAGGAGGATATATATATATATATATATATATATATATATAATTTAAAAAAGAAATAACAAAGTGGTTGAGAGATATGAAGTTAACGTGGTAAAATATAATAATCTGTTTTATTTCTTGGCAGTCCATAGTTGTCTATTATTTTACTTTTATATTTTTCTTAATGTTTGAAATATTCTTTTTTTTTATTTCAAAAGAAAGACAAACCAAACTTTTTGTGAATTGTTCCCCTTAGTTTCCAAGCATATGTTTGTTTTCAAGTGATCTTCAAGGTCCTTCAGAACAGCCCCTGATAATAACAGCTGACACTTACATGCCAGAAAAGTATCTGTAAGAAGTAGAACAGAAAAAAAAGACTTAAGAAAAAAGAAATTTTCTCTGCAAGTACTGGAAAGTTAGTTATTCAGTAAATATTTTAGAGTTCCAAAATCATACAAGTATTTAGCTTCTTGTACATGAAAGATAATTGCTCTTAGAAATTATTCGGCTGAAAAGCAGCAAAAGCCAAAAAAAAGCTCAGAGAAAATAAACTAACCACAGGGAATTAATCAATTCACAAAACATGAACAACAAAAATACTATGGCATAGGAACACTCCTAAATTAGGGTAAGATCATAGGTGCTGCTTCTCCTAACTAAAATTTTAAGTGTGAATGTGCTTAAGGGTCAAAAAAAAAAAAAAAAAAAAGATAGGGAAAATAAGGCTGATTCTCCTTCAGTCCGTTTATGTAAATTATGCAAATTAACACCAGATCATAAGACAAAGATATTTTGTAGCCATTGTGATTGCAGTTGGAATTTTATGTGGGGACAGATGTGAAATGCCTAGGTTCCTCTGAAAATGCCTGTCCTCAGGATGTTTTTTCTTCAGGGAGGCTAAAATTAGGAGGACTCTGAAGAGAGGCTCCCCCTTGGGAGAAAATCCAACCCTGAAATTGAAAAGTGTAGTATTGATGGGTTTTTTGTTTAATACTAACTTTTCAAGTTTTTCCTTATTCATCTTTATGGTCTAATGTTGCTCCTGTGACTTAGAAGGTTTGGGAATGATTTCAACCAATGGAGAAAGGATTTGCTTTAGCTCTTCATTTTTATCTTCATGTGATCTTCTTTCTTTCATGTCTCCCTGAGCTTTTCTCACTGGCTTCCTTTTCCATAGTATTTATGTGTGCTTGCCTGAGTGCTAAGTCCCTTCAGTCAGGTCTGACTCTTTGCGACCCCATGGACTATAGCCTACCAGGCTCCTCTGTCCATGGGATTCTCCAGGCTACAGTACTGGAGTGTTTTGCCCTGCCATCCTCAAGTGGATCTTCTTGACCTGGGAATCAAAACCTCGTGCCTCCTTTGGCTCCTGCATTGCAGGCCAATTCTTTTCTGCTGAGCCACCATGGAAGCCCTTTAGTATCTGTATCTATCTCTAGATAGAAATATTCTGATTGTCTTAAGACCATCATCTAAATCTTCTCTAAGAAAATGGTTTAAGTGATGGTTGCTTGAGACCATCTGTGGTCTCAAGATCTCAACAACTGATCTGTGTTGGTGGACAAAACCAAATGAACTCATCCATGTTTCTGTCCTTTATTGAGCCCATCTTTGGACAGGACTCTTGAGAGTCCCTTGAACTGCAAGGAGATCCAACCAGTCCATCCTAAAGGAGATCAGTCCTGGGTGTTCATTGGAAGGACTGATGCTAAAGCTGAAACTCCAATACTTTGGCTACCTCATGTGAAGAGTTGACTCATTGGAAAATCTCCTGATGCTGGGAAGGATTGGGGGCAGGAGGAGAAGGGGACAACAGAAGATGAGATGGCTGGATGGCATCACCAACTCGATGGACATAAGTTTGGGTAAACTCTGGGAGTTGGTGATGGACAGGGAGGCCTGGCCTGCTGTAATTCATGGGGTTGCAAAGAGTCGGACATGACTGAGCAACTGAACTGAACTGAACTGAACTTGTATGAAATATTCTCCTGTTATCTCTAATTTTCTTAAAGAGATCTCTAGTCTTCCCCATTCTATTGTTTACCTCTGTTTCTTTGCATTGTTCGCTTAGGAAGGCTTTCTTATCTCTTCTTTCTATTCTTTGGAACTCTGCATTCAGGTAGGTATATCTTTCCTTTTCTCCTTTGCCTTTCTTTCTCTTCTCTTCTTTTCTCAGCTATTTGTAAAGCCTCCTCAGACCACCATTTTGCCTTTTCAAACTGTGATGTGGGAAAACACTCATGAGAGTCCCTTGGACTATAAGGGGATCCAACCAGTCCGTCCTAAAGAAAATCAGTCCTGAATACTCCTTGGAAGGACTGATGCTAAAGTTGAAGCTGCAATTCTTTGGCCACCTGATGCAAAGAACTGACTCATTGGAAAAGACTCTGATGCTGGGAAAGATTGAAGGCAGGAGAAGAAGGGGACAACAGAGGATGAGACGGCTGGATGGTATCATGGCAATGGACGTGAGTTTGAGCAAACTCTGGGAGATGGTGAAGGAAAGGGAAGTCTGGCACTACATTCCATGGGGTCACAAAGAGTCAGACATGACTGACTAAACAACAACAACAATAACAACATGTTGGGTCAGGATATGAGTTTGATGTAATCAGTGCTGCACTTCAATAGGAAAGTAAATCTTTATTACCAAATTCTGAATTTGGTTTTTAATTAATACCCATTATGATTATAATATATTTCCTATAAACTAATAAAAGGGAAATAATCTGCAGTAAAACTGTTTTAAATCTTTATCTCAGAGAAAAATTCAGTGTCCGTTTTAATATTTTTTATTTTCTTCATATTATTTCAGTGGAAGAGATATTTTGAATCTTTAACCAATTTATGCATCCTTATACAACCCTGTTTTCCCAAAAATTGTAACTGCTTCTTATAATAAGAAATATATTTTAATTATATTCATATACACATCTACACGTGTTTATGCATATGTGTGCGTACTTCACAGCATGAATATAAGGGAAATTAAATAAATAGTCTTGTTTAGACTTCAGGGACAAAGCAGGGCAGGTCTGTGACCTCGCTTCTAACCTTCCTGGACACTGCCCTGACTGTGAGTGCCCTGACTGCTGTGAGTGCCAGACTTCAGCCCCATAGATAAGATAGGAGAAGAATCTTGAAACTGTTGTGCCTCTGGAGGGGGTCTGGCTAACCAAGTCCCAAGCTTAAGAATATTCCAAGTTTTATACAAAAAAAAAAATTAAAGCATTAACATGAAACCAGAGCTGCAATACTGTCACAGATTGGTAATAATATCAGTTCAAGTCCTGGGATTATAAGTGGGAACCCTGAACTTCAACTTTTGAAATCTCACACAAGGAGTGAACATACTGTCTGGGACCTTTTCCCAACTGGGACTCCAGACGTGCTGTGTCATGTGACTTCCCAGAGTTGTTTTAAGTCTGGATGTTGGTCAAAACCTGATTTGGTGATGTATCCCCTTTGGTGATGTTTCTATTTCTCTTTTCTTTTAGTGTTAGTATATTGAAAGTAAGCTAGATAATTCTTTAATAAATATTTGTATAATTTATTTGTATACAGAGAGCAGCTTATTTTGTTAACAAATCCTTTGAACTGAGACAAAAGTGAAAACTTTCAGCAAAAAATGAAACGTTTCTATGTGAAACAAAAGCTTCAAGGAGCAACACTTATTGTCGTGGTCTCTTCGTGGGATGGAAAAGAATTTCCAGGCATGAGAGAGAATGAGAGGGAAATAAAGTTTATTAGAGTGGGAGATGGCTGTTAGAACAGCAGGTCAGCTCAAGGGAGAACTGACGTTGAAGAGGGGTCCTTAGTCCACTTTTATAGCCAGGGTACAAGGAGTGGGATAGGGGCCTTACGGGCCATTTGCTGATTGGATGAGGCACATATACTAGGCGGGGGAAGAGTAAGGCAAATGCCTTCTCCCTGTGTGGGGTAGGGGAGGGGACAGGTCGGAGGACCTGAGACTCATTAATAGTTCCAACATTGGGGATGGGAGGGAAAGGTGATGAGGGTCTGGGTTTCCATTCCTACGTTCCAAGACCCTCCTTGGTTTCATCTGCTCATTCGACCTTGAGTTACCACACTTACATTTCTATTTGTACGGTTTTTAATAATAATAATAGAAAAAGTATTGATACTATCTCATTAAAGTTTTGACCAGATTACAGACTATAGTTTTCAAAACACTTGTTTGTTGACATAAGTATAAACCTATCATATTAAAGTAAATGATATATCTAGATATATTGTTGACCCCTGAACAATGTTGGGAGTTAGGGCACCAACCCTCAGTGCAGTCAAAATTCACATATAACTTTACTGTGTGTATGTATATGTATAAATTAATTAATATTAATATTATATATATGTTTATCGGAGAAGGTAATGGCACCCCACTCCAGTACTCTTGCCTGGAAAATCCCATGGATGGAGGAGCCTGGAAGGCTGCAGTCCGTGGGGTCGCTAAGAGTCAGACACGACTGAGCGACTTCACTTTCACTTTTCACTTTTATGCATTGGAGAAGGAAATGGCAATCCGCTCCAGTGTTCATGCCTGGAGAGTCCCAGGGATGGGGGAGCCTGATGGGCTGCCGTCTATGGGGTCGCACAGAGTCGGACACGACTGAAGTGACTTAGCGATAGCAATAGCAATCATATAGTATTTACTTATTGGATTTCCCTATACTTATTTCTAAAACTTTAACTATACTAGTAAAATTTGTTTTGTTCAGTTCCTAAGTTGTGTCTGATTCTTTTGAGACCTCCATGGGCTATAGACTACCAGGCTCCCTTGTCATTGGGATTTTCAAGGCAAAAATATTGAAGTGGGTTGCCATTTCCTTCTCCAGGGGGTCTTCCCGACCCAGGGATGGAACTCACATCTCCTGCATTGGCAGGCACATTCTTTACTGTTGAGCCACCATGGAAACCCCCATACTAGTAAATAAGCATATACAATCTAGATGGCCATTAAAAAAAAATTTTTGTTTGTTTTAAATTCAAAACAATGAAGAATGGAAGAACTCACATGTAAGATAAAAATAAAGTATGGCTTAATCCAAAATTGATATTCATATAAATGTATGACGCTACCTATTATGTAAGATATCCTTTGAATTCTTACTTAGTGATAAAATTGAATAAAAACAAACAAACTTAGTCTGTTATGATCAAAGAGTTTACTTCCACATAAAAGATTCTCAATCAATACTAGTCCTTATCTACTCTTCATTCTGTATTATTTATTTTAAGCCCATCTTCATGAATATCTGAAGATGGTATCAGTTGAGATGATGCACTGAGATTTTTGTTTTCATGGGATTACTGTGGTTCTGTCTAAATAATAATTGAAACTTTTGTTAAAATTTTAAGTTATCTTGGATTTTTAATGGTTTTGTGATAAATTCAGACAATAAGCTACAGATAATTGTCTTATTCCTGCCTTTTTTACATTTCTTTACTCCTACTGTTCTTCCTTCCCAAGCACAAAAGTACTGTTTTTGGTTTATGATTTTATCTATTACCAGAAAATAATGAATCCTATCTATTACAAATGTGTAGCAAGAACTAAAGGGGATTTCCTGTTTGGGAAGAGTAATGTTGGGGAACTACCTAGCTGTGACTGAATCTATGCATCATTTTGTATTACTGCAATAAATACATTTTTACTTGGATGAATAGGATGTCTTGTTTTAAGACTTAGTGTTTTGCCTATGACACATTAGCAGAAAATAAAAGTAAACTCACATAGTTTGAAGATAAGGTCAAATCCTAAAACCAGAACCTAATTCCCTAGCAACCTATAGGAGTTCTGAGAGGACACTCAGATTTTTGAATAGAAAATTCAAAGATTTTTGAATAGAACTTTTTAACTGGCCATTGGAAAAGCTCTTGAATGACAGTAGTAGAATTACATTTTAAAAAGATTACTGTGACGGCAGTCACCATATCCGAGGTCAAAAACAAAAGGAGAAACAACCTCCATCAACTCTTAGCTCTTTATTGAATAGCTTCCAAAGCAGAAGAAATGTGGGATAACTGGATACAATGCAGAATAATGCATGAATATATAAAGAAGGACTAAATGTTCAGCTGTGAATAGAGCTGGTCAAGGAGCACTGTTTCATTGAGAACTAGCCATTTGGTAGGCTTCCCTGGTGGCCTCAGATGGTAAAGAGTCTGCCTGCAATCCAGAAGACCGCCTGCAATGCAGGAGACCTGGGTTTGATCCCTGGATCAGGAGGGTTCCCTGGAGAAGGGAATGACTACCCACTCGAGTATTCTTGCCTGGAGAATTCCATGGACAGCAGGGCCTGGCAGACTATATAATCCATGGGGTCACAAAGAGTCAGACACAACTAGGCATTTGGTGCATGGCCGAGGAATCCAGAGTCAAAGGCCCAAGATTAGACTAGATGTGGGTGCTGATTTTTTGAAATCCACTCAGGAGAGTGAGCAAGACAATTGTTGGTAGTTTCTTGCCTGAATTTATCACAAAGCCATTAAAATTCCACAGTAACATCATTAGCATTCATAGTTCTCTTAAACAAAATAACTTAGTAGAAGAATTTGAAAAATAATTTTCTAGGTATTACTACATTCTGTACTCATACATTAATGCTATAATAAGATACACTAGCATTTCAATGCTGAGCTATTTGTTCAAAGATTTTTTACTCATCTTCTGTCTTTACTAAAGTATTTTTTTAAAAATCTGACACATTGAAAGATACTACAAGTTCTACATATGTATTACCTAAAAATATTTAGATGAATTAACTGACCTGGAGTGTTTTCAAGTGGAATGTTTTCAAAGTTGAAAACAATTTCAATCAAATCTGGTTTCTTCATTCATTGGGGATCCGAAGGTCCAAGTGATATTCCACAGAATCACAAGCACCTCCGAATGGTCTTTACTATTAAGAGTAGGACTTCATATCCACAGGTATGACATCCTGCTAAGTGAAGATATTCACAAGAAACCCACTAGCCCTTTAAGGTGTTTGTTTTCTACCATTTCTTCAGCAATCTTTTTTCAACAGGTAAGTTTTTATACAATCTGACCAGATGAGCTGGTGTTGTCTTAGTTTTTATCAATCTAAAAGGAAATAGGTTACCTGGAAAAGTTAACCTTTGTTTTCTCATCAGAGACATTTTTTATTCATTCATTCATTCAACATACATTTATTGTGGTTTACTAATCTACTGATAATTCATTAATTAAATAAGCATTTGCTGTTCACCTTCCTTCACATTTTTTCTATGCTAGCCCCTGAAAATTCAGGAAAGAAAAGGCAAAATCCCACTTCTTATTGTCCCTCTTCTAATGAATAAACAGAATAGTAATCTGATAAAGTGCCATAACTTCTGCAATGTTGGCATAAAAGGTTTTGAGTAGAACCCGGAAAGCTAGAAGCCTGATGACTTTAATCTCCCAATGAAACAGCCCATGACATCAGATGACCTAATTTGCAGTCCACTTAAGCAGACTGCTTAAGGCCTAAGAGAATGGCAGAATCTGGCTCAGGAATTTGATGTTGGATTCCAAAAGGGCTTAGCAGCTCAACGTTGCTATGGATAGATTTTCATTTGAAGGTTTAGACCATCTGTCCACTTATTTCTCAGTGAACATTTCCCTTTGTATAAACAACTCTTTTATTTTGTATTTTAATTATACTCTACCTATTGAATGACACACATATCAAATCAAGTGCAAAGTCAACCTCAGAACTGTGGAAAATGTAAGCTTGTGATTTCATAATAGCATCGTGGAAATATTTTGACAACTAACTCAAAGATGATTTTCTTATACCAATAATAAGGAATTGTATGTATTTTTTTTTAAATAGGTAGTGTAAAATCCTCTTATAATTGAAATAAAAGTGACAAGGCTGAAGTCAAATAACACACTTGAGTCTTAGGTAGATATGTTTGCAGTAGTGGCCCCTGATGAGTGATTGACAATCAGAGAGGAAGAAATAAATATGTATGTAAAGGATTTCAATTATTCATGTTCCTTAGGAGGCAGCTCAGTTTAACCTAATGGCATCTCATTTACTGTCTGTTACACTTGGACCAGGTAGTCTAGAGAAGAGAGTGTCTTTTTCAAGAGAACTCCTTTGCAATACAAAATATGGGAAAGGACAGCTTCACAACAGTTCCTAGGAGGCAAGGAAAGGCTGAAAATTCCATGTTGTTTTGAATACAGAATATTCAAGTGCATTTAAATCACTTATCTAAATTTATTATGATAAACTCATGAATTATGTTTGCTCCACATTTGCAATTAGACGGTACAACAGATGGTGAAGATTTACAGAAACATTAACATTCTGGATAAGACAAGTTTAATAAATTTGTCGATGGGAGTCTCTGGGGCTATGGGAAAATGTTTACATGCCAAATAGGATGGTAGGCTTGTAAGAAGGCACAGGCCCTGAGAAGGGGATTTTCACATTTCCATTACCAAATTCTGAAAGCTGAAGGGTTTTTGCAAAGGTTTTTTTATTGCTGTGAGAACTCTAGGCAGTTTCAAAATTTGTTTCACGGAAGCTCACACATTATGCCAGGAGTAAATCTGCCAGAAAAGACATTTACAGACAAAACTGCAAAACATCTATCTGTCTTTGAACAGTCCCTAAACTCAGTGGCATCAGGTCATCTGAGGTTTGGCTTCTCTTTGAAATACAAGGAATGAAGAGTTATTCAAATCAGAATCAGCCCCATCTCAGCTCTCACAGCTTTTTCAGGACACAGAAACCATACACCTCACATAGCAAGTCATTTCTTTATCTGTTCATTCAAACAAACATGAACCAATTCAACGTTTCCTATTCCAATAGCATAATAGTAAATTTAATGTTTTTTATATGGGGAGGAATATTTATTGCCTAAACATTGTATCAACACAGTGAGAATACAGAATCTTCTTTAGAATCGATTTAGCTTCATCAGTAACATTCTCTCTTGAATTACTTCTGATGGAATTTTCTCATTTGTGGTGAAAATCACAGTCATCAGATCGATAAAGTATCTTTTAAACAGTCACTAAAATTTCATTACGCCAAACAATAAAATCATTACAGTTTTAAGAAAAACATTAAACTAATCTTGGCAGGAGGAGAAGGGGACAACAGAGGATGAGATAGTTGGATGGCATCACTGGCTCAATGGACATGAGTTTGAGGAAGCTCTGGGAGTTGGTGATGGACAGAGAAGACTGGTGTGCTGCAGTCCATGGGGTTGCAAATAGTCAGGCAAGACTGAGCAACTGAACTAACTGAATCTTGACTGTAAGAATATTTTTAATGCTGTACATCAAATCTTAAAATTTCCATAAGAACCATTTTATACATCCAACTAAAATCACTGTGGATGGTGACTGCAGCCAAGAAATTAAAAGATACTTGTTCCTTGGGAGAAAAGCTATGGCAAACCTAGACAGCATATTATATTAAAAAGCAAAGACATCACTTTCCCATCAAAAGCCCCTGTAGTCAAAGTTATGGTTTTTCTAGTAGTCATATAAAGATGTGAAAGTTGAACCATAATGGAGGCTGAGCACCAAAGAATTGATGCTTTCAGATTTTGGTGCTCGAGAAGACTCCAGAGTCCTCTGGACAGTAAGATCAAACTAGTCAATTCTAAAGGGAATCAACTTCACTGGAAGAACTGATGCTGAAGTTGAAACTCTGGTACTCTGGCCACCTGATGTGAACAGCTGACTCATTGGAAAAGACCCTGATGCTCAAAAGGGCAAAAGGAGAAGGGGGTGACAGAGAATGAGATGACTGAATGGCATTACCAACTCAATGGACATGAATTTGAGCAAAGTCTAGGAGAGAGTGAAGGCCCGAGAAGCTTGGCGTGCTTTAGTCCATGAAGTCACAAAGAGATGACAGGACTTAGCAACTGAACAACAACAGCAACAAGGGCTATATGGTGCTTTTTAAAGAGAATTTGGTGGGTGAAAGTCTTCCCTGATAGCTCAGTTGATAAAGAATCTGCCTGCAATGCAGGAGACCCCAGTTCGATTGCTGGGTCGGGAAGATCCTCTGGAGAAGGGATAGGCTACCCCCTCCAGTATTCTTGGGCCCTCCTTGTGGCTCAGATTGTAAAGAATCTGACTGCAATGTGGAAAGGAAAGGCTACCCACTCCAGTATTCTGGCCTGGAGAATTCCATGGACTATACAGTTCATGGGGTCTCAAAAAGTGATATACAACTCAACTTCCTAATATAAATGATTTGGTAATGCTTAGAGCATTGAACTAAAGGAAATCAATACTGAATATTCATTGGAAGAACTGATGCTGAAGCTGAAGCTCCAATACTTTGGCCACCTGATGTGAAGAGCTGACTCATTGGAAAAGACCCTGATGCTGGGAAAGATTGAAGGCGGGAGGAGAAGGGGATGACAGAGAATGAGATGGTTGGATGGCATCACTGACTTGGTGAACATGAGTTTGAGTAAGCTCCAGGAGTTGGTGATGGACAGAGAAGCCTGGCATGCTGCAGTTCATGGGGTCAGAAAGAGTCAGACATGACTGAGCTACTGGACTGAACTGAACTGAATGCTCAGAGCCACCCATCTCACAAAGGATGGGGTTTACATGGCCCTCTAGCTCTGTTTGAGCTGTCTATATCAGAGCTGTCCATCTCTGCTATACTTCTTTAGCAATACTGCCCATTCTTGCTTTCTTATGGTTTGGACAGAACCTCATATTCAGAGCTATTTCAGTAATGGCACCAACAAAGCTTCAGTTCCTGTTAAGTTACTGGAGTATGTTTCGATTTTTTTCTACATTTGAACATTAGTATCCTACCTATCTTAACCCTAGGACTCTGGCTGAGACAAAACTGAAATTCTATTTTCCTCAGTATTGATCAGACGGCAGGATTGGCAGCACCACCCCACTGGCACTAGTAGTTTGGTCTCTGATGCTCTCATAGTAGATTTTCCTTCTATTATCCTGTCATTTTATTGGTGTATAATTATATTGCTTTGTTAGTAGTGGACTGAGTCATTGAAAACAGGGTCTCCAACTGACTACACCCTGAAGGGTAATTCAGTTAGAAATCTGCCCCATTCAATATCTTATACTTTGTGTGTCTACCTGAATAATAAATGAAAAATAATAAAATTCCTAATATTAAGACTACATAAAGCACAAGCTTCAAAGCAATTTTAATATGGAAAATACTTCAAATATTTTACTGCAGTACTGTTACTTGAGTTTTATAAGTTATTCTTAATAAAGAAAGCACAAACGTAATGGAAGATTGATCTTGGTAACTAAAGCAAAGATATATGCTTTTTAAAAAATGGAAAGAGAAGAGTAAAAGATGTGTACAGTAAAAATCTATTAAATAAAAATCTGATGACATTTTCAGAAAAAAATGTATCAGAAATTAGAAGAGATTCAACTCTATCTTGAGAACACAGGATAAGTAAATATACCTACTTTGTTTCAAGTTTTTAAGGGATAGAAAGTTTTCATTCTACTTAAACTGTTTCAGAATATTTAAAAATCTTTCTAATTCACTTGATTGAGATTATATAGCTTGAAAATTAACAAGAAAATTACAATGGCAGTACAAAATAAAGCATTTATACAACCACATATTTTATAAATATAGATGCAAAAATGTTTGCATCCAAATTTCAAAAAATCAAACCCAAGCAAAATAGACACTGAAATAAAATAGAACAGTAATAGCTGAGTAAATTCCAAGAATGCAAGTGTACTTTAAAATTTGAAAACAGTACCTTGTGTCAGTATCTAGATGGCAAAATTTATCTTGCACAGTCTGTAGGAGCTAGTGTACAGCTAATGTCACTGTATGCCTGCTGCGTGCTTCAGTCACGTCCAACTCTGCAGCCCTATGGGCTCCACTGTCACGGGATTCTTCAGGCATGAATACTGGGGTGGGTTGCCATGCCCTCCTCCAGAAGATCTTCCCAACCCAAGGATCAAACCTTGTCTCTTTCATTTCCTGTGGTTTCTTTACCATTAATGCCACCTGAGAAGCCTATGCTGCTGCTAAGTCGCTTCAGTTGTGTCCGACTCTGTGCGACCCCACAGACGGCAGCCCACCAGGCTCCGCCGTCCCTGGGATTCTCCAGGCAAGAACACTGGAGTGGGTTGCCATTTCCTTCTCCAATGCATGAAACTGAAAAGTGAAAGTGAAGTCTCTCAGTCATGTCGGACTCTTCACGACCCAATGGACTGCAGCCTACCAGGCTCCTCCGCCCGTGGGATTTTCCAGGCAAGAGTACTGGAGTGGGTTGCCATTGCCTTCTCTGTGAGAAGCCTATAACCACTTCTTATTTATAACTCTTATAATAAGGAAACAAAGATATTTCAATAACCAAGGAAACATATCTACCTTAAGACCATATTCAATATTTTAATGTGGAAAAAGGGAAGCAAAATCAATTTTTTCTATTAAGTATGTTTTTCATTTTGAAAATATAGCTATTGGGTTGGTCAAAATTTTCCTTAGGCTTTTTAAAGTAAGAATAAAAGACACATTTTTCCATTTTCACCAAGAACTTTATTGAACAGCATATTCACCATTTTGTTCCACTAATATGTGCCGTTTTTAGGCAACTTCATAATTCCATCTTCTCAAAATTTTTGTAGGAAGAAACAATTAGAACAACAATATGGAACAACAGACTGGTTCCAAATTGGGAAAGGAGTACATCAAGGCTGTATATGGTCACCCTGCTTATTTAACTTGTATGCAGAGTGCATCATGCAAAATGCTGGGCTGGATGAATCAAGATTTCCAGGAGAAATATCAAGATCATCAGATATACAAATGATATCACTCTAATGACAGAAAGTGAAGAGGAACTAAGGTGCCTCTTGATGAGGTTGAAAGAGGAGCATGAAAAACTAGCTTGAAATTCAGCATTTAAAAAACTAAGATCATGGCATCTTTTCCCATCATTTCATGCCAAATAGAAAAGGGAAAAATGGAAGCAGTGATAGATCTTTCTTTTCTTGGGCTCCAAAACCAATGCAAACAACAACGGTAACCATGAAATTAAAAGACCCTTACTCCCTAGAAATAAAGATAAAACAAACCTAGGCAGCATAGTAAAAAGCAGAAACATCACTTTGCCAACAAAGGTCCATATAGTCAAAGATTTTCCAGTAGTCATGTATAGATGTGAGAGTTGAAAAATAAAGAAGGTTGAGTGCTAATGAACTGATGCTTTCAAACTGTGGTGCTGGAGAAGACTCTTGAGAATCTCTTGGATTACGAGATCATCAACGCAGTCAGTCCTAAAGGAAATCAACCCAGAATATTCACTGGAAGATTGTTGCTGAAGCTGAAGCTTCAATATTTTGGCCAGCTGATGCAAAGAGCTGACTCATTGGAAAAGATCCTCATGCTAGGAAAGATTGAGGGCAAGAGGAGAAGGGGACAGCAGTGAATGATATGGTTAGATACCATCACCAACTCAATGGATGTGAATTTGAGCAAACTCTAAGAGATAATAAAGGACAGATGAGCCTGGCATGCTGAAGTATGTGGGGTTACAAAGAGCTGGACTATGACTTAGTGACTGAATAACAACAGCAAAACTTTTTATCTTTTCAAAAAGATTTAAAAAAAAAAACAAAAAAAACTGTTCCAGGTGCCTTTTACAGTTTCCCAAGGAAAGTAAAATTTTCCCATTAAGAGAATTTTATAAGGACTAACATAAACAGCCAAAGATGCAATATCTGGTGAATATGGCAGATGAATCAGAACTTCCTAGACAAGCTATAATAGTAGTTGCCTCTTCATCAAAGAAACATGTGTTCTTGCAATATCCTGAGGAAAGATTATGTGCTTTCTGTTAAGTAATTTAGTATGCTTTTCATCAAATACTGGCTTCATTTGGTCTCACTAGGAGCAATACTTGCTTGGATTCATTGCTTGGTTTTCCTGAAGGAGCTCATAACAAAGGCTCCCTTCTAATCCCATCATACACACAATTTTACCTGGATGAGGACCAGATTTTGGTGTGGTTGGTGGTGGTTTACTTTGATTACCCCATGATCTCTTCCCTTCCACATTATTGTACAGTATCCACTTTTTATCACCTGTCAAAATTTGTTTTAAAAACAGAACATTTTCTTATGTTTCAGTAGAGAATTGCATGTGGAAATATGGCCAAGAAGGTTTTTTTTCTCTTAATTTATGTGGAACCCAAACATCAAGGTGATTAACATAACCAAGTTGGTGCAAATGATCATCCACACTTGATTGAGATATTTCACCCTTGTAGTACAACATTGGTTGTCCTAAATAATGTCTCAGTTTGACTGCTATCAACTTCAATTGTTCTACCTGACTTTGAAGCATCGTTTGAAAAGATCAAAAGTTTTACCATTGTTGTCATTCAGTCATTAAGTTGTATTCAACTCTTTGTGACACCACAGACTCCAGCACAAACTTCACAAACCACTTTTGACATGTTGGAGCCACATAACATTCTTTCTACATAGTATATATATATTTTATTGTATTTCAGTTGTTTTTACCTTTATTGAAATAATAAAGCATAATATGTTGAAAATGTTGCTTTTTATTCCATCTTCAATATTAAAATGGCTACATAAAAATTTACCAGTTTTGATAAGTTGTTTTTAATGTATGCTGATACGACAGCTGTCATGATACAATATAACAAAACTGTTTCACATGAAGTTAAAAACAACTAAGCACTTAGAGCTATCTTAAAGAAAAAAAACAAATAAACCTTTTGTCCAACCAAATAATTTTATTTAAAAATGGTGTTCTTTGTGTTAACATGCACAAAGAACACCATTTTTTTATCATTATGGTGATAAAATGATAAAACACCATTGTTTTATCATTATTTTAATTAATTAAATATAATATTTAAAATCTCAACTTTAATTACTATTATCATAAATATGGCCACCTGATGTGAAGAGCTGACTCTTTGCAAAAGACCCTGATGCTGGGAAAGGTTGAGGGCAGAAAAAGGAGGTGACAGAGGATGAGATGGTTGGATGGAATCATCAACTCAATGGACATGAGTTTGAGCAAGTTCCAGGAGATAGTGAAGGACACAGAAGCCTGGTGTGCTGCAGTCCATGGGGTCACAAAGAGTAGACGCAACTGAGCAACTGAACAACAACAGAAACAATGATAGATATTAATGGATGTAACTCACTACTGTATCTTGGAGTTATGCCTACAGGTGGAATTTTGGGATAACAGGAGTGGTATTTATTTAACTGTGTGAGAAAGTACTAAAGCATTTTCCAAAGTGGGTTTACCCATGAAAATCCTCTGCCTCACATTCTGGACCATACTTTGGGGGCTTCATAATAATATATTTGACTTTTATTTGCATGTCCCAAATATATGGTAACACTGAGCACTTTTCCATGTACTTATTGACCATTTGGACATCTTTTTGAAATCTGTTCAAGATTTTCAGCAATTTTCTTTTTTTTCTTTTAGCTGGCGGGAAGGAGCTTGTCCTTTTCTTATTGACTTGCAAAGATTGCTGTATTCTGGATGCTAAAACAGAGAGAAATTCTTAAAATCAACAAGAAAAGATCAGACATACCATGAGAAATATGGTATGGTATATGGGTTCCAAAAATGGCCTCAATTTTCCTTTTTCCATGGTATACAGTATACATGTTCTGTGTTATACAATTTTGCACTGTTCTTCCATTCTAGGCAGAGTCTCTGCACTCACAGTCCTGACCTCCTGCTTTTGTTTCTGGGTCTAATCATGTAATTTGCTTTGGTCAGTAGTATGTTAATAAACGTGATATCATTAGAGGCTTGGAAAATGCTTATAAGCTTCTATTCTCGCTCTTGTTTTTTTCCTGCTTACTCCATGGGAAAGAAAAAGTGCCTAAAGAAGCCTTCTGGAGGATGAAGCATAAGGAGCAGAACTGAGTTAACCTTGTTACCACAGCCAATGGCATCTGAGTAGTTAAGCTCAACCCACCCTCCAACTTGTGAGATAGCCCAGGCAAAATCAGCCATGCCTCCTCAGAAATATAACTGATTGTAAATGCATGAATAAACCTAGACTAGAGATCCCCAGCCAATCTAGAACTGTGGATGACTATTCACAGTAATTACTCACAGCTGAAATGAACAGTTATTCTTTTTAAACTGCTGGGTTTTGTGGTTGTTTGTTACACAGCACAGTTGTTACAGTAGATAACTGATACATATGTGCAAATGATTACATAAAAGGGCCAATAATTAACAAATAATCAATACAAATAATGCTAAATCTTTTAAAATTCTTTATCTATCAGAACAATTCAAATTCAGTCAACAAGGAGATATCGTTTCTCACTCATCAAGGTGAAAATTATTTTGTTTGACAATATACAAAGTATCCAGGAGTGGTGACTATAACAGTGGAACTGAGATGTGTTATATTTTTTCTGAGGGATGCCTGTACTATATATCAAAATTTAAAGGATAACCATTTGACACAGAAATTTCAGTCATCTAGTAGTTTAAATTAAAGACTTGTAGATGTTTTATACATGAATTTACAAAGATGTTTATAAAAAAATGTTCAATACAAAAAAATTTTAACAAAACTAAATGCAAACAATGTAAATAACCTTCATTGTGGGAAGAGTTAAATAGTTTATAGTGCATCCACATTATAGAATGCTCTACAGTTGTCAAAAATAATGGAAATTATTTCTTGTTAAGAAATATATCTGACACTGCTATTATATTAAAAACAAAAAACAAGGCATGAAAGAGACTGTATAACAAAATACAGTTTACACAAATATGTGTGGTAAGTCATGTGCAACCCTTGTGACCCCATGGGCTATAGCCTGCCAGGCTCCTCTGTCCATGGGATTTCCCAGGTAAGAATACTGGAGTGGGTTGACATTTCCTTGTTCAAGGGATTTTCCTGACCCAGGGATTGAACCCAGGTCTCCTGCATTGCAGGCAGTCTCTTGCATTGCAGGTGGACTATTTAGTGACTGAGCTACCTAGAAGTATAGGCATGTATATTTACAAATACTTAGAAAAAATATTTATGATATATACCACATGTTAACTTTATGACTTTGGTTGGAAGAAGAAAGAAAATAGGAAGGAAGCAAAGTTAAATTCTCATATTTTCTCAAGATTTATATATTTCTTGAACTGTTTTCAATGAGAGTGTATGCATTTAACAAATGCATTCATAAATAAAAAGTATCAACTATTAAAAAAAATCAAAACTGTGAGAAAATCTAGATCAATTTGTGAATATTTAATAGATTTTAAAGTCTAGTAAGTTGTCCAAACAGGAGTTAAAAAAATAAAAAAGAAGAAATCATAAAAGAAAAATATTGAAAAAATTCTCAATATGTAAACACTGAACACTTCTCCATGTAATAAAATACTGAAACCTAATTAAAAGTTAATCAACAAAAATATTTAAAAGCATTTCCACAGGAATATAGTTAATATACTTCATATATAAATAGCTTTTAAAAAACAAGAGAAAAAGACTAAAAAGTACTAAAGAAGGTAGAGAGCATAGAATATTCTTTAATATCTCAATTTATAATGGAAAAAAATGTTTATATAACTGCGATTTCATTGGAAGAAAGGATGGTTCTCAAACGATGCTGCTGCTAAGTCACTTGAGTCATGTTCGACTCTGTGCGACCCCATAGATGGCAGCCCACCAGGCTCCTAGAGCACCTTATATCATGTGGTTCTTTTTCAATCTATTTTTAATGTCTCAAATGAGAAGCCCTTTCATTGTTTTAACTTCAAATATTTCTCTTATTTGTTTTATTTTGTTTACATTGTATTATCAAGAAACTCTTCCTATTCTTCATCCTACTTTTTTTTTTCTTTTATTAATGTCTTCCCCTGGCCTTTGAAAGGTAATTCCAAGAGTTCAAAGAAATAAAACTCTCTATAGGCAGGAAAGACTTGTGCTGCTTAAATAATTTTAATCTTAATACTTTTTGCAAATTTTTTATGGTACTCCCTCTCATATCAGCTGATTTGCTCCTCTTTCTCCTGTATTCTGCCTACAGAAATTCTACTGTAATTGTATCACTGTTGAAACTTCAAAATAAATCTGTGGCACAATGAATTTATTCTTATTTGATTTTATTCTACTTGTTAAAAGAATTTTTCTTTACTTGCAGATACAGAAACCAAAATAGAGTTGAGTTTTATTGAAACTTGTCTTAAAAAAAGTTTTCATTCAAGCATTTTGAATCAGATTTGGTATGATGAAGATCAGTCACTACTAATTTTTACTCTTTTTTTTTTAACTTAAGGCATTTTTATGAAGGGAAATATATTCTGTTCTCCCATTTAACATACAATATTGCTCTAAAATCCCTTAAATTAAACTGAATGAAACAAATATAGTAGCTCAAATAAAATTCAGCCTGGACAGAATCAGAAGATAAAGGGACCAAAAAATCTGGGCTCTAGACCACTGAATACTTTTATAACTTTTCTGCTATAACTTCTGATTTAGCTCACTAACCACCCTGCTAGCATTCATTGGCTTTCCATTCCACTTTAAATAAAACCAAACTCCTGGTCATATACTGTAAAGCCAGGATTGGTTTCATATTTAGCTTTCTAACTTCATCTGGTGTGACACTATATTCCCACCACTCTGACTGCTGTCTAGTTTCTAGAAAATAGATCAGTCCCAATTCAGTGTCTCCAAATTTATAATTACCTATTCCTGGAATGTTTTTGTATCCATTTCATATAGCTGATTTCTTCCCATCTTTCAAAGATGAAAATGTTCCACTTTAGTAAATTTTTCTTTCCTTAATTGCATTTTAATTTCTGCACCCAGTCTTTTTCTTTCTAAGCATGCATCACAATTTGTATATTACATATTTATTTATTGGGCATCTTAATATCAGTCTCTCTCTCTGGATGCTGCTGTTCAGTCACTCAGTCATGTCCGACTCTGTGACCCTGTGGCTTCCCTGTCCTTAACCATCTCCTGGAGCTTGCTCAAACTCATGTCCATTGAGTCAGTGATGCCATACAACCATCTCATCCTCTTCATCCCCTTCTCCTTCTGCCTTAAATCTTTCCCAGCATCAGGGTCTTTTCTAATGAGTCAGATCTTTGCATCAGGTGGCCAAAGTATTGGAGCTTCAGCCTCAGCATCAGTCCTTCTAATGAATATTCAAGATTGATTGCCTTTAGGATGGACCTATTTGATCTCCTTGGAGTCCAAGGGAATCTCAAGTCTTCTCCAACACCACAGTTCAAAAGCACCAATTCTTTGGCCTTCAGCCTTCTTTATGGTTCAATCCTCACATCCATACATGACTACTAAAAAATACCTAACTTTGACTCTATGGACGTTTGTTGGCAATGTAATGTCTCTCCTTTTTAATACGCTATCTAGATTGTCATAGATTCTCTTCCAAGGAGCAAGAATGTGTCCTTTAATTTCATGGCTGCAGTCACCATCTGCAGTGACTTTGGAGCCCAAGAAAATAGTGTCTGTCACTGTTTCCATTGTTTCCCCATCTATTGGCCATGAAGTGATGAGACCAGATACATGACCTTCAGTTTCTGAAAGTTGAGTTTGAAGCCAGCTTTTTCACTCTCCTCTTTCACTTTCATCCAGAGTATCTGTAGTTCCTCTTTGATTTCTACCATAAGAGTGTTGTCATCTGCGTATTTGAGATTGTTGATATTTCTTCTGGCAATCTTGATTCCAGCTTGTGCTTCATCCAGCCCAATGTTTCTCATGATGTATTCTGCATATAAGTTAAATAAGCAGGGTGACAATATACAGCCTTGACATACTCCTTTCCCAATTAGGAACCAGTCTGTTGTTCCACATTGAGTTCTAACTGTTGCTTCTTGACCTGCATACAGATTTCTCAGGAGGCAGGTAAGATCATCTGATATTCCCATCTGTTAAGAACTTTCAACAGTTTGTTGTGATCCACACAGGCTTTAGTGTAGTCAATGAAGCAGAAGTAGATTTTTTTCCTGCAATTCCCTTGCTTTTTCTGTGATCCCACAGATGTTGGCATTTGATCTCTGGTTCCCCTGCCTTTTCTAAATCCAGCTTGAACATCTGCAAGTTCTCAGTTCACCTACTGTTGAAGTCTAGCTTGGAGGATTTTGAGCATTACCTTGCTAGCATGTGAAATGAGTGTAATTGTGTGGTACCTTGAACATCTGTTGGCATTGCCCTTCTTTGGGATTGGAATGAAAACTGACTTTTTCCAGACCTGTGGCCACCGCTGAGTTTTCCAAATTTGTGCAGCCCTTTTACAGCATCATCTTTTAGGATTTCAAATAGCTCAATTGGAATTCCATCACTTCTACTAGCTTTGATTTTGGTGATGCTTCCTAAAGCCCACTTGATTTTTCACTCCAGGATACATTGCTCTAGGTGAGTGATCACACCATCGTGGTTATCTGAATCATTAAGGTTTTTTTTTTTTTTTTGCATAGTTCTTTTGTGTATTCTTGCTACTTCTTCTTAATATCTTCTGCTTCTTTTAGGTCCATACCATTTCTGTCCTTTATTGTGCCCATCTTTGCATGAAATATTCCTTTGATATCTCTAGTTTTCTTGAAAAGATCTCTAGTCTTTTCCATTCTATTGTTTTCCTCTATTTCTTTGTAATGTTCACTGATGATGGCTTTCTTATCTTTCCTTGATATTCTTTGGAACTCTGCATTCAGATGGGTATATCTTTCCTTCTGTCCTTTGCTTTTTGCTTCTCTTCCTTTCTCAGCTATTTATAAGGCCTCCTCAGACAACCATTTTGCCTCTTTGCATTTATCTTTCTTGGGGATGGTTTTGATCACTGCCTACTGTACAGTGTCATGAACCTCTGGCTATAGTTCTTCTCCACTCTGTCTATTAGAACTAAACCCTTGAATCTATTTGTCACTTCCACTGTATAATTGTAAGGGATTTGTTTTAGGTTATACCTGAATTGTCTAGTGGTTTTCCCTATTTTCTTCAATTTAAGCCTAAATTTTGCAATAAGTAGTCTATGATCTGAGCCACAGTCACCTCCCCAACATGTTTTGCTGACTGTATAGTGCTTCTCCATCCTCAACTACAAAGAGTATAATCAATGTGATTTCGGTATTGACCATCTGGTGATGTTCGTGTGTAGTGTCATCTATTGTGTTTTCTGGATGCTAAGAACAAAGAAAGAGGGCTAGTATTAACAACACTTAGCATCTAGTAGAAAGTAATCACACAATGCACAGCCAATAATTACATAGTAAGTGAAAAACCAGATATTTTGCTGCTGTTGTTGTTCAGTCACTTAGTTGTGTCCAACTCTTCATGACCCCATGGACTGCAGCACACAAGGTTTCCCTGTCCTTCACTGTCTCCAGGAGTTTGCTCAAATTCATGTCCATTGAATCAGTGATGCCATCCAACCATTTCATCCTCTATCATCCTCTTCTCCTCCCGCCTTCAATCTTTCCCAGCATCAGGGTCTTTTCCAGTTGGTTGACTGTTCACATTAGGTGGGGAAAGTACTGGAGCTTCAGCTTCAGCATCAGTCCTTCCAATGAGTGTTCAGGGTTGATTTCTTTTAGAGTTGACTCTTTTGATCTCCTTACTATCCAAGGGAATCTCAAGAGTCTTCCCCAGCAACAAAATTTGAAAGCATCCAATATTTGGCACTCAGCCTTCTTTAAGGTCTAACTCTCACATTCACACATGACTACTGGAAAAACCACAACTTTGACTCGACAGATCTTTGTCAACGAAGGAATGGCTCTTCTTTTTAATATACCACCTGTGTTTGTCACAGATTTTCTTTCACGGAGCAAGTGTCTTTTAAACCAGATATAAAAGTATACATACATACAATCTATACTAATAAAAACACACTTCAAAGACTCTTTTATAAAAAGTCATGGCCTAAGTCTTATAGCAAATACATTTTTTAGTCTGTCTTGCTACTGAGTTTGTATCTGTATATCAAAGCAATATATAGTAATTAATACACAAAAATATTCATACAGTCATAGATTAAAATCCAAAGGCATTTAAAATACCTTAGTTTAATATTTTGCTTTTTTCTAGAGCTTCATGGAAGGTGTTAATATATTCAGACAATGTTTAAAACACAAAAACAGGGCACCACTGAGCAGCAATTCTAAAAAGTAAATCCATAGGAGAAAGACCAGAAGTTTTCTCCTAGAAGTTGCCAAAGGCTAAAGATGAGACCAAATAATAATAATAATAAAGCTGAAGATTCTGAGGTGAATCTTAAAATATTCTGCTTGATCCCACCCTTCCTGCCTCTCTATCCACCACCCGCTGCTCTCCTCCTCATTTAGAGAATTCCAACTACACCGGCATTGCTTATTCACTTGCTGCTTCGAATACTTTTAATTTTATTTAATTGAATGACTGACTTTTAAAGATCACCTCCACACTCCTGAAGAACAGAGCACCACCCCGTAGCAGTCATCATTTCCGTAGGATCTATGTTAATCTTTACCTGTGTAGCATCTTCATTTCTGCTCCCTTACTTGGTTTGTTTCTAGAATACATATTGTATCTATTTTCTTTGCCATTTTGTATTAGTTTCCTAGGGCTGCCTTAACAAAGTACCAGAGACTGGGTGGCTGAAACAATAATTTATTTTTGCACAGTTGCAGAGGCTAGAAATCTGAGGTCAAGTTGCCCACAGGACTGATTTCTTCTAAAGCTCTCTACTTGGCTAGTAGATGGCTATCTTCTCCCTATATCAGAACAAGGTCTTCTCCTTGTGAATGTTTATTTCCTAACCTTCTCTTTTTATGTCATCAGCCATATTGGAATAGGACCCATCCTATAAATTTCATTTTAACTTAATTATCTCTTTAAAGACCCTATCTCCAAAATGCAGTCACATTCTGCAGTCCTTGATGTTAAGACTTCTTTGGGGGAGGAATATAATGCCATCCATAACACCAATACATTACCAGTGCATTTTCCAGAAGTTGGTGTATCATAGCTGCTTTTATTTAAAAATATTCATAAAGTAGATGAATAATTTAGTGCAGTATTTCTTCGTTCAGTTAAAAGAAATGAGAAACAAACCACTTTTGAAGCAATCTTGCAACACAGCTTTTCAAAAGCTGCACTTAACAGTAAAAGTACTGGTTTTGGCTTTCAAATATTAAACAGCCACAGTTTCTCTGAAAGACTCAGGTAGGTTTCTTTTAAGTGAACACCTCAACAAGGGACAATCCAATAAATTTTCAGCCAGAAAAGCAAAAGAGATAAATCTTGAATCTAAAACCTATGCATGATTTTAAATATTTAAATGTTTTAGGTACAGTATTTAGTCTTAGATGCATCAGGTATGTGAAGAGTTTATAAATTTACCTTCCTTGTAAAATGAGGTCATTACTCTTAAATTTGTGAAGTAAATACATTTAGAATTGGATCTCATTAGGTCAATAATCAGATAATGCCTTCATAGAATAATTATGGGAATAGCCATAAATATTCATTCCTATTCAATATGTATTCACTCTGGAATCCCTAGATGTGAATAGTAATATCTTATTACATGAACCAGAGTATTCATTAAATGCTTTTGGACAATTTTTACAGAGTGTATTAAAATTCAAGTGTTTCTATGCATATGGGTCATCTATAAGACTCAAAAAAAAAGGTTCAGAAGTAACTGGTGTATATCCACCTAGAATAAAAATCTATTAACAAAAACATCAACATTAAAGTAAAGGTCAAGTGGTTGCACAGAGCCAAGTTTGTAAATAATAAACCTAAAAGAAGAATATATTGATAAAGACTGATATTTTGTGTCATAATTGCAGCATTCCAGCAATATGTTTTTTCAGTGATATTCACTTATAAATGATTTGTTGTTCCTTTGCTTTTCATTTTTATTGTGTTCTAATTTATAATTTTTTTGTTTTTATATGATAGAATGTTTGCAGATATTTGTGAAACACCAGAAAAGAAATATTTTAGAGATATTAGTATGAATTTTGATGATTTCAATGTTTTTAGATATTTTTAAAATATCATATACTGTTCACAGTTCTATGAATTTTAACACATTCAGCTGGTAAACAATCCGTCTGCAATGCAGGAGACATAGTTCCAGTCCGAGTGGGGAAGATCCCCTGAAGAAGGGGTAGGCTACCTACTCCATTATTCTTGGGCTTCCCTGGTGGCTCAATCAGTATAGAATCCACCTGGGAGAACTGGGTTTGATCCTTCAGTTAGGAAGATCCCCTGGAGGAAGTCATGGCAACCCACTCCAGTATTCTTGTCTGAAGAATTCCCGTGGACAGAAGAGCTGGGTGAGCTACAGTCCATGGGGTCATAAAGAATTAGACATGACCGACTGACTAAGCACAGCATACAGAGCACAGCACACATACATGTTGCTATACCCATAGTAAGACAAAAAAAGCTGTTCTATCACCGCCCCCCCCCCAAAAAACAGAAACACTCTCTTCATGGTCATGCTCTTTTGTAAAACCCAACCCCTAGAACAATGATACTTTCCCTTGCTAGAGTTCTGAGAATGTTATACAAATGGAGACTCATTCCATTTAGCTTTTTGAGACTGACTTTTTTCACTCAGCTTAATGCCTGTAAGTTTCATTGAATTTGCATGTATCAATAGTTCATTCCTTGAATACACATATGTGTATACCTGAATCATTTGTCCTGACACTAACACAACATTGTAAACCAACTGTAATCTAATGGAATTTAAATATATAAACAAAAGAAGAAAAAAATGGATAAAATCATTCATTTTTATTGCTCAATCAGTTCAGTCGCTCAGTCATGTCTGACTCTTCACGATCCCATGGACTGCATTTATTGCTCAATAGTACTTCATTTTTATGGATTTATCACAATATATTAACTCATTCTCTCATTGAAAGACATTGAGTTGTTTATAGTTTTGACAGTAGAAGTAGAGCTTCTCTAAACTTTAATATGCAGATTTTTTTATTGTGAATGTAAGTTTTCATTTCTCTAAGGTAAATGACTACAAGTAGGATTTCTGGATTATATAAATGGTGTATGTTTAAACTTACAAGAAATCATATCATTATCTCAGTAGAAGTGTCTGAGAGATCATTATTCCATATATCACTAGAAACTGTTGTCAGTATTTTTTCAATTTTGGCCATTATAATACAAAATACAGGCTTCCCAGATAGCTCATTTGGTAAACAGGATAGGCTACCCACTCCAGTATTCTTGGGCTTTCCTTGTGGCTCAGCTGGTAAAGAATCTGCATGCAATGGGGAAGACGTGGATTCGATCCTTGGGTTGGGAAGATCCTCTGGAGAATGGAAAGGCTAGCCACTCCAGTATTCTGGCCTGGAGAATTCCATCGACTGTATAGTCCATGGGGCCACAGAGTCGGACACACTGAGCAAAGATATATATATATATATATCTTTATTGTGTTTCCTATTATAACATATATATATATGTTATGAATTATATGTTATTATATTCCTATTATATGTTAATTCCTATTAACATATATATATGTTATGAATTATATCTTATTATATTCCTATTATATGTTATAATAGGAAACACAATGGCTTCTCATACTGGCTGTAATTCATAATTTCCTAAAGATTAATAATGCTGGATATCTTTCCATGTGTGTATTTGCTATTTTTATATTCTCTATGGTAAACTTTTTGCTCAAATCCTTTGGCTAGTCTTCCATATAGTGGGTTATTTTCTTATTGTTGAGCTATTTTTGTGTTTATATATTTATCATACAAGTCTTTTGCTGGATATGTGACTTACAAATCTTTTCTCTGATTTGATCACTTGTCTTCATGCTTTAAACATGCTTTCTCCAAAGAAAAAAATGAGCATGGCATTGCCCACCAGAGCAAAACCCAGTCTTCCCCACAGCCAGTCCCTTCCATCTGGAAGCTTCCACAAGCCTTTTACCCTCAACCATCAGAGGGCAGACAGAATGAACCACAGTCACAGAAAGTGAACCAAGTTGACCACATGGATCACAGCCTTCTTTAACTCTATGAAAGTATGAGTCATGCCGATGAGCCAGCCAAGATGAGCTGGTCATAGTGGAGTGTTCTGACAAAATGTGGTCCAAGAAGGGAATGGGAAGCCACTTCAGCATTCTTGCCTCGAGAACCCCATGGAACAGTATGAAAAGGAAAAATATATGACACTGAAAGATAAGCTCCCCAGGTTGGTAGGTGCCCAATATGCTACTGAAGAAAAGCAAAGAAATAGCTCCAGAAAGGATGAAGGGGCTGAGCCAAAGCAGAAACAACACCCAGTTGTGGGTGTGTCTGGTGGTGAAAGTAAAGTCTGATGTTCTAAAGAACAATATTGCATAGGGACCTAGAATGTTAGGTCCAAAAATCAAGGTAAAGTGGAAGTGGTCAAACAGTAGATGAAAGAGTGAACATTGACATTTTAGGAATCAGTGAAATAAAATGGACAGGAATGGGTGAATTTAATTCCCATGACCATTATATCTACCACTGTGGGCAAGAATCCCTTAGAAGAAATAAGAGTAACCTTCTTAGATAACAATAGAGTCCTAAGATGCCTCTCAAAAAAGATAGATCTCTGTTCATTTCCAAGGCAAACCATTCAATATCAAAGTAATCCAAGTCTATGCCCCAACGACTAATGCCAAAGAAGCTGAAGTTGAACAGTTCTATGATGACCTACAAGACCTTCTAGAACTCACACCAAAAAATGATGTCCTTTTCATCATATGGGACTGGAATGCAAAAGTAGGAAGTCAAGAGATACCTGGATTAACAGGGAAAGTTTGGCCTTGGAGTATAAAATAAAGCAGAGCAAATGCTAACATAGTTTTGTCAAGAGAACACACTGATCATAGCAGACACTCCCTTCCAACAACACAAGAGATGACTCTACACATGGATATCACCAGATGGTCAATACTGAAATCATATTGATTATATTCTTTGCAGCCATCTTTGCCATTCTTTGCAGCACCAAAGATGGAGAAGCTTTATACAGTCAGCAGAAACAAGACTGGGAGCTGACTGTGGCTTAGATCATTAACTCCTTATTCCAAATTCAGACTCACACTGAAGAAAGTAGGGAAAATCACTATGCCATTTAGGTATGATTGAAGTCAAATCTCTCATGATTATATAGTGGAAGTGACAAATAGGTCTGACAGAGTGTCTGAAGAACTGTGGACAGAGGTTCATAACATTGTAACTGTATCATTGATCCTTCTCATAGTGCCAAATGTCTATCCATTTACACTGTCCATACTATTCACTGAACCCAGAATCAGCAATGCTCAAGCTAAGAGGCTGGAAGAAGATGCGAGGAGATGTAGGAACTGCAGACACGCTTATTGTCTCCTGGCTGACAGGGCAGCCATAACACAGCCTTTTTTCTGGCAGACACAGCGGCCTTAGCAGCTGGCATAGCATAGCTATCATGTAGCAATAACACAGTCACAACATAACCTCATATAACATAACCATGGTGTCACTCCAATGTAGCCTCAATGCAAAAGCGGCCAGGGCTTTCATGCTGAACTCATACAGGCATACTGCACAAAGTAGCTTGTGACCAAGTGAGTACCTTGTGACCAAGTAAGTACCTCGTGATTCACATGCATAGTGCTATAAGTGATCTCAAAAGTTGCATAAATCTCACGATGCACATGTGCAAAGCTATAAATGATATCAGCTGTAACATACTCATTATTTACAAAACGTGGGGCTAGAGAGCCTAAACACGTGTGCTTGGCTAGTTTGCTGTATCCCCACAGTACAGAAGGCAGTGATCAAAATCATTCTCAAAACAAAGAAATGCAAAAAAGCCAAATAGGTGTCTAAGGAGGCCATACAAATAGCTGAGAAAAGAAGAGATGCAAAGGATAAAAGGAAAGATATAAGCATCTCAATGCAGAGTTCCAAAGAATAACAAGGAGAGACAAGAAAGCCTTCCTCAGTGATCAATGCAAAATAATAGAGGAAAGCAATAGAATGGGAAAGGCTAGAGATCTCTTCAAGAAAATTAGAGGTATCAAGGGAACATTTCATGCAAAGATGGGCACAATAAAGGACAGAAATGGTATGGACCTAACAGAAGCAGAAAATAATAAGAGGTGGAAAGAACTATACAAAAAAGATATTAATGACCTGGCTAACCATGACGGTGTTGTCACTCACTTAGAGCCAGACATCCTAGAGTGTGAAGTCAAGTGGGCCTTAGGAAGCATCACTACGAACAAAGGTCGTGGAGGTGATGGAATTCCAGCTGAGCTTTTCAAATCGTAAAAGATGATGCTATGAAAGTTGTGAACTCAATATGCCAGCAAATTTGGAAAACTAGCAGTGGCCACAGGACTAGAAAAGGTCAGTTTTCGTTCCAATCCCAAAGAAAGGCAATGTCAAAGAATGTTCAAGCTACCACATAAGTGCACTCATTTCACATGCTAGCAAGGTAATACTCAAAATTATGCAAGCCAGGTTTCAACAGTACATGAACCGAGAACTTTCATATATTCAAGCCAGATTTAGAAAAGGCAAAAGATCCAGAGATCAAATTGCCAACATCTATTGGATCATACAAAAAGCAAGAAATTCCAGAGAAACATCTACTTCTGCTTCATTGACTATGCTAAAGCCTTTGACTGTGTGGTTCACAACTGTGGAAATTCATAAAGAGATGGGAATACCAGATCATCTTACCTGAATCTTGAGTAACCTGTTTGTAGGTCAAGAAGCAACAGTTAGAACCAGACATGGAACAATGGACATGGAACAAACAACTTTCCAAGTTGGAAAAGGAGTATGTCAAGGCTGTATATTGTCACCCTGCTTATTTAACTTCCATGCAAAGTACATCGTGAGAAATGCTGGGCTGGATGAAGCACAAGCTGGAATCAAGATTGCCAGCAGAAATGTCAATAATCTCAGATATGCAGATGACACCACCCTTATGACAGAAAGTGAAGAGGAACTAAAGAGCCCCTTCTTGGTGAGTGTGAAAGAGGACAGTAAAAAAGCTGGCTTAAAACTCAATTTTCAAAAAATGAAGGTCATGTATCTGGTCTAATCACTTTATGGCCAATAGACAGGGAAACAATTGAAATTGTGACACACTTTATTTTCCTGGGCTCCAAAGTCACTGCAGTGACTTCAGCCATGAAATTAAAGGATGCTTGCTCCTTGGAAGAAAATTCATGACAAATCTAGACAGTGTATTAAAAAGCAGAGACATCATGTTGCCACAAATGTCTGTATAGTCAAAGCTCTGGTTTTTCCAGTAGTCATGTATGGATGTGACAGTTGGACCATAAAGAAGGCTGAATGCTGAAGAACAGATGCTTTCCAACTGTGGTACTAGAGATGACTTTTGAGATTCCCTTGGACTGCAAGGAGATCAAATCAGTCAGTCTTAAAGGAAATCAATTCTGAATATTCACTGGAAGGACTGATGTTGAAGTTGAAGCTCCAATACTTTGGTCACCTGATGCAAAGAGTCCACTCATTAGAGAAGACCCTGATGCTGGTGAAGATTGAAGGCAGGAGGACAAGGGGATGACAGAGGACAAGATGGTTGGATGGCATCACCTTTTCAATGGACATGAGTTTGAACAAACTCCAGGAGATGGTGAAGGACAGGGAAGGGTTGTGTGCTGAAGTCCAAAGCATGGCAAAGACTGAGAGACTACTGAGCTGCTGAGCAACTACTAGAACTTTTTTCCTCAGCCTAAGTCACAGAGTTTTTCTCCTCAGTCTTCTTCTTTGTGTTTTATATTCTTGTGTATTATATTTATAATCCATTTTGAGTTAAGTTTGTGTGAGTATGTGGATAGTTTGAGCTTTTTTACATATGTGCGCTCAGTTGTCTCAACAAAAAAAAGTAATTGTTCATATTTGCTTGAATCTACTTCTAAATTATTCTCTTCCATCAATCTATTTCTGTATTCCCTTGGTAACACCATAATATTTTGACTATTGTAGCCTTTTATATTAAATCTTAAAATTGATAGTGTGATTCCTCCCACTTACTTTTCTTTTTAAATTATTGTAGCTGTTTCAGTACGTTTGCCTTTCCATATAAATTTTACAATCACCTGGTGAATATCTATAAGATCTTTCCCTGAAATTCTGATTAGTGTTGTGTTAAATGCATGGATCAACTTGAGGAGAATTGACATATTTAGTATACTGAATATTCAAAGCTGTGAATGTTTATGTGTCTCTAGGTCTTCTTTGATTTCTTACATCAGGAATTTTTTTTTAAGTTTGCATCATAAAAAAGTTTGTATGCATATGTTTTGTGAGATATATACAATTTCATTTTTTAGAGTTATTGTAATTGGTTTATTTTCTCTTTTAAATTTTGGTTTCTAGTTGTACATTAGTGTATAGAAACACAATTGATTTTTGTGTTTTGATTTTATATCCTATGACCTTGGCAATTTCACTTTTAAGTTATAGGTTTTCTTGATTTTTTTTTAATGTATTTCCTGAAATTTCTTACATACATAATCATGGTAACTATAGGCAGAAATAATGTTATTTCTTCCTTTCTAATCTGCATGTTGTTTATTTCTTTTCTTTGCTTCATTACACTGCCAAGAGTACTATATTGAAAAGAAGTGGTGAACATGAATAGCCTTCCCTTCTTCTGAACCTTAAGGGGAAAATGTTTGAACATTTTGGATGAGCATGCCACTCTGATGTACTGGGCTGTGTAAGAGAAGTCAGTGAGCAGCTGTTTCTTTTTTCCCAGGCCTTAACTTCATCTACAAATTAGGTTGTTGTAGCTGAGGTAATTTCTGTCCTTTTCAGATAACACCTTGATACCCAACCCTATCTTTCTAGCACTTTCTGGGGAAGGAAAGGAGAATCATCTCAAGTGACCAAAACCCAAAAGTGTCAGTTGAGTCCAACAAGCCACATTTAGCTTGATGACAAGCTTGTCCGTATTCAAATGAACCTACTAATCTGAGGTCAATATTTATTTTAACCTATGGTTTAGGAGTATAATCTCTTTCCAAAACTCAACTAAAATAAAATAAACAACTTCTTATCGTTTCAAATGCTCTTCATTAAATATTGCTTAATTCATTTGAACCATCTTATGGTCTACAGATAATGTGCAATAATATCTAAGTAAACTACAAAACATTTGTTGTTTATTCTTCAACAAATATGAACACATATATTTAGGATACATGAGATGCATATTTATATATACATAATATGTTATATACTTGCATTCATATTAAATGTATGATATATATATATTTGTATATATATGTAGTGTATGAAAGTACATAATTGTGTAAGCTCCTCTGAAAACCTAGAAACAGTTAATAATGCTTAATAGGTCTGTCAACTGATACTCAAAAATAAAAAGGATGCTTCAAATGAACAAATAAAGCATTTAATAATACTGAGTCTCTCCCCACATCTCAGAACTGTGTTAAAGAACCAGCAGAAAATAGGTGTAAAGGATCTTTAAATCCTTAGAGAAAGTCTTGTTTAAATAATTTTTTTGCATTTGCATACCCCATATGTATGCTAATAACAAAGTTTCTCTGGAGATGTTTTTTCTGCTCAGGGCAAAATATATTAAAGGTGATATCAAGTTATGTTTATCATGTGAGAAAATAAAGCAGCCCTGGTGTATCAAGCTCAAAAGTAAAGTCACAAAAGAAAAAATGATGTATTATTTTAATAACACTTTGCATTCTTATTGCATATTTCATCATAATGATCAATAAAATGTTACAGCTAATAATAAATGCAGGAATTATTCAACTTCCTGTCTTAACAAATTATCTCAGGAATGGAAGACAATAACTATATTCTCACCTATCCTGCAAGGCAGTTCAATTATTTATGATAGAAAGTCAAAATCTCAAGAATTGTGGACTCTTCAGAAGTCGTGTCAATCAGAGCTTGAGTTAGGGAGATACTGACCCCAGAAAGTACACAAAATCCACAAACTAGGCTTTTTCATCTTGAGATATGCATCTGGTTTTTCACAAATAAAAATAAAATCTATGAGAGTTGCTCACTGCTATTAAATTTTTAAAATAGAGATTTTATCACATATTTTTCATAATTATTAACAAAAACCTAAAAGGGAGGAACTTGAGACCTTTTCCATAGTTAGCCTACCTCCTTTCTGAAGAGGAAGATAATGAGATTTTTTTTCATGAGACCTAGTGCATGGAACTAGGAGAAGGCAATGGCAACCCACTCCAGTACTCTTGCCTGGCAAATCCCGTGGACAGAGGAGCCTGGTAGGCTGCAGTCCATGGGGTCACTAGGAGTTGGACACAACTGAGCAACTTCACTTTCACTTTTCACTTTCATGCATTGGAGAAGGAAATGGAAACCCACTCCAGTGTTCTTGCCTGGAGAATCTCAGGGACGGGGGAGCCTGGTGGGCTGCCCTCTCTGGGGTCACACAAAGTCAGAAAGGACTGAAGCGACTTAGCATCAGCAGCAGCAGCAGTGCATGGAAAATGTGAGTCTTACACAGTCTATCAATTGTAAAGCTTTCCATCTTCAGTGAAATAATAACCTCCTTCAGGCATGTTGTTGCTAGGTTACTATTAAATAGAATTTCAGTAGTGTAATATATTCATAAAGGAAGAGTCCAGAGATAAGGAAGAAAATAATTATAATAACTTTGTCATGTTTGGGCTACTTGATGCATTAATATATATCCAGAGGCATTATTTTAGGTGGAGAGAAAAAAGATTTATTTTCTGTTTTGAATAGACTCAATGATTCATTGTATGTCTCTCATATATTCCAAACATCTTGAAAGCATTTCAGTTAAAGAAAATACTTAGTCCACAGTCTAGGCTCCTGGATTTCTCATTTAATATTGCACTTGATTGACACAGTTGCTGATATTTTACAGGGAACGATTACAAATGTTATATATTTGGAGGGAACCTTGAGTTGTACATATTCTAGCCTAAAATCTTAAAACTAAGTTCAAAGAATCTCAGTTTAAGGGATTATGTGGTTTATCATTGAAGTATTTTCATCAAATAATGCTCCTCCTTACAAAGGGCTAAGTGTAGTTAATATTTTATTTGCCCTTGTCATACAAACTAATGATCACTCATGTATTGTAATCACTGGACAAAATTTTAAGCATGAGATCCCCAAGCAAAGAACTTGTACATATGGCCTGACATCAATTTATTTTAAAAAGCTGCATTGGTCAATTTGATGAGCAATTTGATTTGCAAAGTAGAGATGTGCAAGTCAAAGTAGAGATGTGCCCATCAAATAGTATATTCTTCCCTTAGAAGATTTTAAGATGAAAGGGCAGAGAAGCAAACACCTTTAGAATTGTGCATTGATTGTGTTAATTTTAGTAGAATACCAGAATCATAATATATAATTTACACTGAAGAGGACAAATTTTAACCAAATTTATTTCTTGCACCAGGTCTCTTCAGTCTCTCTCATTCACACTCCAGAAATTATATTGCTTTAGAGAAAGTAAATGGATACAATGAGCAACTAACTCCATCTGTAAATTTTTAAAAATACAGCTAGAAGCAAAAATTGCACCTCTAAAGTTTGAGTTTTGGATTTTTTGCAAATGAAGGTTAAAAAAAAATAGCCTGCCATAAAATAGAAAACAGATTTTTTTTTTTTTTTTCCATTTACTATTTTATGGAAGTGACTGTGAAATGTGCAAAATCACCACTGACATTCAGGCAATCCCTGAAAAATAGGTTTGAGTAGGATGGAGGATTAAATATGAGCTGAACTGTGTGAATTATGCATGACCAAAAAATAAATAAATAAATAATAATCCAAAATGGTAGAGAATGTACTGAGTTTTTGAAATTCTATTTAAGCAGGGACAAATGTTATCAAAATTTTTTCTCTGCTCCACATAAAAAGTTTTATTCTTTGGGTCTCATCATAGATACTAACTGGCAAAATATATTGATAGCCTTCATTTTAGGAAACTTCAGGAAAGTAGGGTTCTAGTAAGATACTCAACATTTGAAAGACAAATCTTTTTTAATTTCTACTATTGCCATTCTTCAAATTTTTTACCTATGGGCTGGAAACCCTGCAAGATAAAAACTGAATTTTTCCTCTAATTCTTAGATAGTAGCAGCTAGCTTGTTGCATCTCCCTACCTTTCCTCTCCACTTTTAGCCTCAGGTCAGCCAGCCAGCTGCTCTGGAAGAGAACCAAATTGGCTTGGGGACTGTCAGGGCAAATTCTGATTCCTCCAACCCTTAGGCAAATGCTTCAAAGTCTTTAAGTGAGCCCCAGACTTGCCATCTTGTTCTTGGATGTTTTGAATGCTTCCCAAAATCTTTGAAGGGATTTTAGCATAATCAATTAGTGAAAAGCTTGTGAAAAATGAGTATTCTTGATTGGCAACAGTTCCTAACAAGGAGTCATTTATATTTCAGAGTTCATCATAAATAAGTACTCAATCTTCATAAGGCATAGAAAATCAGGAAGGATAAAGTACCTCTCCTTGGGAGAGAGTGGACTAAGGTTGGCCGTCAAGGTAGCATCCACTTGTTCTATAATATTCTAATTTTATATAATTGATTTATAATTTAAATGTACAATATTAAATTTATTTCAAAAGCATGATTTTAGTATAAATTAACATTCAATAAACTAATAAGTTATATGAAATATTCTGTAAAGTAAGTACTGCAATACTGGAGACCATATTGTTGCAAAGAAGATCACTTTTCTTTGACAATGGGAACATATTAAATGTATTATGATTAATCCCAGTCAGAATATATGTATTTTCTTGCACATTGACCCCAAATAACTAGATATTGATTGCAAATTTTATAACATTACTAATCAGCTGTTAAGTAAGAGGGAGAGAGGATAAAAATATGGTGTGTGATCCTCAGCTCTCCATTTCTACGCCCAAGGTAGCCAACACTGTGATGGCACGTATCTTCAAAATCCTCTATTAAGTGTTGGTGCATATTACCCTCTAACATCTTCTCTTGAAGCTGAAGTTTCTTAATGAAGCAGATACTAAACCTCTGTACTGAATTTTCTTACCAAGGGATTGCATCTGAATAGCTCAGGGAGCTTTCCAACTCATACACACTGAACTTCCAACACTGGAAAGTCTGACTTTATGTAAGCATGATTGGACCTTAACATGTGCATGTTGAAAACAAAACCTCCAGCTGATTCTGATGAGTTGGTTATGAATTACAATAAACATTGATGTTAGTGCAGGTCTCTTACAGGTGACTTCTGCTGATTTGGTTGTAGTTCTGATCCTGTGACTGAAAGGCTGTTGCTGAATAAAAAGACACTGGGATTCTTGGCCTCTGGAGGAGAAAAATTCAATCCAGGGCCAGAGACAAGGCTTGATTGCTCAGAGCTTTTGTGTAATAAAGTTTTATTAAGGTGTACAGGGGATAGAGAAAGCTTCTGACATGGGCATCAGAAGTGGGCAGAAAGAGTACGCCCCTGCTAGTCTTCAGCTGGATGTTATATAGTCACTAGCAGTCTGTTAATGAAAGAAAGGACTGTCTTAAAACTCATAATGGCACCAGGCCCCTCACCCATAAGATGCATTTTAGGATAATCTTGGCACCAGATGATTCATCCCGGGCCATAAAATGATTGACCTGAATCTTGTAGAAGGGCAGGTTACCATACAAATGGTTTCATTTACATAGATTCAGATCAGATCAGATCAGATCAGTCGCTCAGTCATGTCCGACTCTTTGCGACCCCATGAATCGCAGCACGCCAGGCCTCCCAGTCCATCAACTCCTGGAGTTCACTGAGACTCACGTCCATCGAGTCAGTGATGTCATCCAGCCATCTCATCCTCTGTCGTCCCCTTCTCCTCTTGCCCCCAATCCCTCCCAGCATCAGAGTCTTTTCCAATGAGTCAATTCTTCACATGAGGTGGCCAAAGTACTGGAGTTTCAGCTTTAGCATCATTCCTTCCAAAGAAATCCCAGGGCTGATCTCCTTCAGAATGGACTGGTTGGATCTCTAGACGAACCTTTGTTGGCAAAGTAATGTCTCTGCTTTTTGAATATGCTATCTTGGTTGGTCATAATTTTCCTTCCAAGGAGTAAGCATCTTTTAATTTCATGGCTGCAGTTACCATCTGCAGTGATTTTGGAGCCCAGAAAAATAAAGTCTCACACTGTTTCCACTGTTTCCCCATCTATTTCCCATGAAGTGGTGGGACCGGATGCCATGATCCTCGTTTTCTGAATGTTGAGCTTTAAGCCAACTTTTTCACTCTCCAGTTTGGAACAATATCTGAGTATAACATACTGGTTTGTCAAGTAGGTTCTGAGCCATTAGGCGAATTGACTTGAAGACAGAGTCTGGGGTAAATGCACAGTACATTAACATAGCTTAAGACAAACATTTCCATAAGAAGAATGCATTGGTTAACTCGAGGTTTGAGAATAGTTAACCTCAGGTGAAACCAGGTGTCATTATGGCAACACAGTATCTTAAGAGAAACCTCCTTTTAAATTTGTATAGAGAAGGAAAAAAAATATTGCTAGTTTGTTTCCTCCTGCTGCTTAAGAGAGATAAAAATGTCTGACACTTGCAGCCTATTTCCTCCGTTTGGAGACCCCTGGCCTTCCTGCCTATTACCCTCTCATGATTTTAGGCAGACATATAGTTGCCCCCAGGTTTAGGATTTTTATTGACAAATGGGATTAATAATATGTTGCCTTTATTTCCATAGTCAATTCAACTCAAAAGTATTGCTGGCTTAGCAGTATATACTATCTGTGGAACACCTGTCCTCATCTCTGGGTCCTCAGTATCTTCATCTTAAAAGTTGGAATTGTGCTACTTGATCAGTGGCTCTCAATCTCTACTCTAAATCAGAACTCTCAAGGACAAATTAGTCTCAGGGGATGAGGGGGTGTAGGGGAGTGTAGCTAACAAGAAACAGGGTCCTGAGCTCTCTTTTCCTCCTCACCCAGTGTCTTATGTTTGCATACTATATCTTTGTATGAGATTCTTTCCCCACCAAGTATATTTTAAAGCACTGCATTCTGAAGTCAGACCTAGCTCAAAATTCTTTTAATCAAATTTATAGGATTGCTGGTCTAAAATTAGATAAATTGTTGTTAGTGAGTTTTGTAAAATGAAAAGCTATTAAGCTGAATGAAATTAAGAGATGCTTGCTCCGTGGAAGAAAAGCTATGACCAACCTAGACAGCATATTAAAAAGCAGAGACATTACTTTGCTGATAAAGGTCTGTCTTGTCAAAGCTCTGGTCATCATGTATGGATGCGAGAGTTGGACTATAAAGAAAGCTGAGCACCAAAGAATTGATGCTTTTGAACTTTGGTGTTGGAGAAGACTCCTGAGGGTCCCTTGGACTGCAAGGAGATCCAACCAGTCCATCCTAAAGGAGATCAGTTCTGAATATTCATTGGAAAGACTGATGCTGGTGCTGAAACTCCAATACTTTGACAACCTGATGCAAAGAACTGATTCATTGGAAAAGACCCTGATGCTGGGAAATATTGAAGGCAGGAGGAGAAGGGGATAACAGAAGATGAGATGGTTGGATCTCATGGACTTGATGGATATGAGTTTGAGCAAGCTCCAGGAGCCGGTGATGGACAGGGAAGCCTGACCTGCTGCAGTCCAGGGGGTCACAAAGAGTCGGACATGACTGAACAACTGAACTGACTGACTGAATAAGTTGAATGACCTTGGAAGTATCATAGTACTAGCTTAAATTTTCTAAGTTTTCAGAGTGGACTAACTTTCCTCGGTCTTGGCTTGGTTTCTCTTGCCCTTGCACCTTTATACTGCTCATAAAGAACACATAGATCCCTGGTCACATTCTTTAACCAGACACTTTCCTCCCAACCAAATGCTGGCCTCAGTCAATTTAAGCAGAGATAGAACATATATTCATAGCAACTCTTCTTCATCCTTTTTCCATCTGGCAGGTCTTAGAAAATAACCACATGCCTCCACTGGAAATACGGGTGTTAAGGGAAGATTGCTGAGTCCGCATGCTAATCATCTTGACCTCTGAACAAAACTGAGTCTGTGGCAGTGAGTCCTTCCTTGAACAATGTAGCTGAAAGAGCAGTTGTGCTTTGGCAGTGGGGTCACACTCAACTCTCCCTTCTCATGAGCTCTGTTCTCACACCCATTCATGCTTCAACCCTGAAGGTCCTCAGAGTGAAAGGGCTCAATTTTGAATCTAGTCATTCTATACTGATAACAGTGAAGAAATAATTTCACCCATTTGAGTTAGGAATGACTTGTGAAGGCTCAGTACAACAAGCATATGATTCATAATATGTCTACTATACATCAAGCTGACAGGCTACACAGATAAGTAGAAAGACTGATCGGTCTTTATGAGCAGAGAACCTTGAGGAAGAGCCAGACTCATAGATAGATACTATAAATACAATGCAGTTAAGTAGAAAAATAAGCATCCATGTGGGGTGTTGGGGCGTCCTTAGGAAATTTGGATGCTTTCAGTAAGTTTCATGGAAATACACATTAAACATGTGTACTCATGAAAATTAAGTAAGAGTTAGCAAAATAAAGAAAGTGGAATGGATTTTTTTTTCAAATGAGAAAATTACTTAAACTCTAAAGTAGGTAAAACTACAATAAGTTTGTTATTACCAAAGCATAATATATGAAGTCTATGCAGAATGACTGGGAACTTAGCTGAAGAATGAGAATGTATCTTGGAAGGAGTTTATGCTAATGTTAAGGCATTTAGATTTTATTCTATGAGTTATAAGAGAACCCTTGAAGCATTTTAAGCTGAGAAGTAATCTACCTCCATAAATTCTGCTTATTTTTGCATATATCTTGAAATGATTGTTTGGGTAAACCTCTGTTTCTAATTTGCTATTTACAGTTGCACATCAAGAGGTTTTTATAGAAAAATACATGTAAATTATATGATCCCAGTGCTATCAATGCAACTACTCAGAGAACACTTTGCAAATACTGCTGTGGAGTATTATAAAGCATATACGTTTACATAGGAATCCAGATTCCTAAATGCTGACCTCTTTCTGAATGTTTGCAATGATTTCATCACTGGCAAACACATAGCTCATTTAGTAATGCTTACATTGTACGGACCCTGACTGAACAAGGCACTAGCGGCTTTAGTTTACATTTCTGCAGAAAATGCTCTTAGAATTATGCAGATCTGTTCCTGTCCCTGCCATTCCTCTACCCAATTATTTTTTGCATATTCATTTGAGTGTTTGCTTCATTTTCTTTAGCATATTCTCTGACTTTAAAGTGTTCTGAGGTCCCCTCATACATTTTTTATATTTCTCTGCTAACTAGATTCTAAAATGTGGCAGTTGGCTACCATTTATGAGGTGGTTTGGGAGATTTTAATCCTCTGCCTTTGTTAGGTTGGCGTGATGGCATCTCACGTCCTCTCAGCTGTGTTAGCAGGAAAAGAATCCTAAAAGTCCACCATAGTTCCTCCCCAGTCCCTTTTCTTGTTCTTTTTTTATCCCTGCCAACCCCTTCCCCATATACCTTTGAACAGTGGAAAAGAAGATTGATCTAAATTCTTTCCTCTATTCGATTTCCACATTTGTTCTGCTATTTGTTCACACTTCATGAAAGGCTTTCAGAGAAGGAAGATATTTTGACTGACCTCCAACACTGAAGGAATGGACCATATCAAACATTTCAGTTTTCTAAGTTATAGCTTTAGAACAAAATCTGAATAATAATAATAATAATATTACTGAAACCACACAGGGCTCTGTGGGGCTCCTGGGCATGGAAGCCTTTCTGTCCCTCGTTTCTTGTAGGCAAGACTCCAGCTTCCATGACCTTCCCTGAGTTCCAAAGGGCAGATTTGAACAGTTGCTAATCAAGGAGGGAGCAGCCCAGAAATCACAGAGAGGAAGAGATTGAAGAGACCAGAGAAGCTCATCAGGATTAGGAGACATCACCTGAGGCGAGACTAAGGGGTTGCAAGCCCTGCTCACACTCTAGTCTTGGTAGAGACCCAATCCTTGACTCACTGTTATAAAAACCCTCATTCTCTGGGGTTGGAACACAACAAAGCCTGGTGTGTCTCCTTTTGCCTAGCAAAGCAATAAGGTTACGCTTTTCTACTTCACGCAAACTCTGTCTCAGGATCTGGTTCAACACTGGTATACGGAGAGGCTGAGCTTTTAGTAACATTACTACTGCTACCTCTACTAATAGCAGTTAACAGAGATGGAGCAAGTGCCGTTATGATTTACATGAACTACCTCACTTAATTTTATGAGGATGTTGTTACAGTTATCTCACATTTGCAGACAGGTAAACTGTATTTATTCAGATGGAATAACATTTCTTAGGTCAGATAGCTAGTAAGTAGAAGAGCTAGTATTTATCCCCAAGCTCTCTGATACTGAAGCTTGTATTGTTAGCCTTGTCCCATGTCTGCTCTGCAATCCATACTTTTAGACATTCATTGATTCATTCAGCAGACAACAGAGAGCCCACCGCTGGGGACTGTTAGAAACTGCAGAGAACACAAAGAAAGTAAAACCTGCATTCTGCTATCAGGAATCATGACATTCAGCAAATAAGTATAATATAAGACAGAAAAAGAAAATAGTAAAACAGCACAACATTGAAGATGTGTTGTCAAAGTTCCAAGGGACAGGAGATTTCCCAGGTGGATGACTAGAAGGTCTTTTAGATACATTGCATCATTAATATTCAGAGAAAGGCAAACTGAAATTACAATTTAACATCTCCACACAACAAAGATATTGGCAAAAGTTTTGCATTCTACTTCTAGTGTGTCATAGATATAGAATAAAATGAGTATTGTAGAATCAATTTTCCATAATCTAGAGAATTGAAGGGGTACATGCATTCAGGATGCAACAATTCCTTTTTCTAGGATACTCTTGAGAGATACACTTGAAAAACTCTATTGGGTGAGATATACAAGTATGTTCATAGAAGTATTGTTTGTAATAAGCCCAAATTAGATAACATAAAAATTGAGTTTATAAATTAAAAAAGTGTGATGCACTCATGCAATGGGATACTAACGTAGTATTAAAATAAATTTTCTATAACTAACGCCTTATCATCAGTGCATTTCACAAAAAGCATTAAGTGAAATGAGCAGATCACAGAATAACTCAGAATTATTTCAGTTATATAAAATGGTAGAAGAGGCAAAGTCAAGCTATTTTTAAGGATATATACATACATGGTAAAACTGATTCTCACAAAGTTCAGGCCAGTGATGATCTCTGTGAGGAAGGCAGAACGGTGTTCATATGTGTGCCAAGTTGCTTCAGTCATGTCCAGCTCTTTGTGTCTCTGTGGACCATGGCCCACCAGGCTCCTCTGTCCATGGGACTCTTCAGGCAAGAATACTGGAGTCGGTGGCCATGCCCTCCTCTGGGTAATCTTCCCAACCCAGGGATCAAACTCATGTCTTACATCTTCTGCATTGGCAGGAGGGTTCTTTACAACTAGCACCACCTGGGAATACCAGAATAATATGCACAGAGAATTTATCTGTAATGGGAATATACTCTGTCTTAAGGTGTTAGATAGTTGAATGATTTCTAATTAGTCTCCATGCTTTACAACTCTTTTATATTGTCTGCATTTTTAAATACTCTACATGAAAGCTAATTTTCAAATATACACAGTTTTTTTAAAAGGCAGAGCTATGAAAGTGTTTGTAATGGATTTATTATATATGTAAGCATCAGAAAAAAAGGCTTTGACATTAGAGAGAAAGGTAGAAAAGGTACATAGGCAAAATTACTGTATAACTACTGCTACTACTGATTTAATGTATGGTTATCATAAAATACAGAATGAATAATCAGGATCACTGTGGAAATGAAACCTCTAAATCATGACTATGTATGTTTTTAGGGACTCAGTGGAGAAGTAACACATGCATGAACATGAGCTGTTGTAAACAATAATTCCTGGAGATGTCTGTGGGTAGGCTGAAGCAAGAGACTAAAATCAACAAAATGAAACGTTTTTGCAATAATATCTGCCTGCTGTAGAAAGTTCTAAAAATGTGCCTGTGAGGAAGAAATATCTACTTAACAAAGACAGTGAAAGATGTGAAAGTGAGTCCATCTGAAGATCATAAACCCTAAAATGTGGCAACAGTCTAAAAGCATATGTTATGTTAATATTTGTTACATAAAAGTAATATTTATTACATACAATTTGCATAGCATCATGAGGACAAATGAAGCAAATATTATGATACAGAGTGCAGGACTTCTGAGAAAAAATCCACAATAGAACCAACAGAGAAAAAGTATGTTCAGACATTTAAAGCTTAAATATAGAAATGGTGCAAAATATGTATTGTTCTAGCAGGAAACAAAATTCCTAAGTTTCCATAACTGCAACAGACTAAGGGCTCACTCAAAAATTTTAAATGCTTTCAAGGGTCAGAGAAAAAAGTAGTGGCAGGAAATGTAATTAATTGAAGAGAGACCACATCACAGACAGGTACTCAGAATCCAATTTTTAAAATGAGTAATACAGATATGCCTCCAGAACTCAGCCTTCAGAATATGATCCAGGTCACTAGACTGTGACTCTTGATGGCTGGTTGCCTTGGATGAGCCTAGAAATGGCATAACATGACGTGAATCTTGGTCTTTGTCCTTGTCAGTCAGCACTCTTTCAATTATCATTGCATGTTACCCCTTTTCAGTGTTATATCATGAACTGAGAGTGTTAAGAGTTGGAACAAATACAGTGATTTCTATTGTCTATCTTTGAATGTAGAGGAATTTAGACTTTCATTTTTAAAGTATTACCAATTCATTTCAAAGGCACACAAACCTAAATTAATATACAGGTTTGGATTTTAAAATCTCATGAAATAAATGAGGTTATTGTATTCAGCACACTCTTGATATTTTAATGAAGCATATTAACAAAAATTATGTTTCAAAGTCATTATACTAAGTTGTTATTCTCTGTGACACTGGAACACTGGAACATTATTGGATCTGAAGGAAAAACTCCTAATAAAATTATGTTATGGTAATATGATCAATAATGACAATTATAGTGACACTAATGAAGATATGAGGGACTTCATTCTAAATTATCACTATATGCTTAAACAAGTTGAGTGTAAATAAGAAGCCATGAGCAATTCATGAGCAATTATCTGTTTACTTTTTTATATTATAGTTTGCAGTAAAAAATGACAATATCAAGACTCATATTTTACTTGACAAGAGGAAAGCTGAACTTTCCCTGTTACTCGTAACTGAAACTATCCATTCCAGGACATTTGACTTTCCCATTCTCCCAACATTTTGTTAATACAGTGAGATTGTTAAAGCATTCTAGTGGACCCCTTTATTGTTATGGAACTGATGACCTGAAGGCGGCAGGTTCAGGGACTCGATAAGTGAAGCAAGTAAAGCACCTGATCTTCTACTACTACTCACTTAATCATGTAATATGACTGGTCTCATTTCTAAGAATAGCCCCCACTAAAATCTAAGGTAGGACGTCCCTGGTGGTCTGGTGATTAAGAATCCACTGCCAGTGCAGGAGACAGGGTCAGTCCCTGGTTCGGGAAGACCCCACATGCTGCTGTGGAATAACTGAGCCTTTATGCTCTAAAGCCTATGAACAGCAACTAATGAAGCCTGCACATCTAGAGCCCATGCTCTGTATCAAGAGAAGACCCCAAAAGGAGAAGCCAATGTAGCACAAGGAAGAGTAGACCCTCCCCACTGCAGGTAGACAAAGCCTGAGTGCAGCAACAAAGACTCAGGGCAGCCAAAGATTAAATAAATGGATAAAATTTTAGCAACAACAAAATTAATACAGTCTAAAGTAAAAGAAGCACTGTCTATATCCTCACTTGCAAGGTAAAGGGCTTTTGAAGTGTCATTTTTCATAACACGGTAAGTTCCTAATGGAAAATGAAAGTGACAGGCCAAAGAAATCAGCTGGGGAAGATTGGCTGGCCACGTGACCAAAGAATCTACCTTTCCTCAAATTCATATGCACAGTTGATCTGGCTTAGACTCCACATTTCCAAAATTCTGGAATCAATCAAGTTCTGTATAATGCTTTACACTAGCAAAATCTGCAAGACATGGAACATTGAAAACAGTTCATGATAATTTTATATTATGGAAGAGAAATAGTCCCTAAATATAACCTAACCCCCCAGAGCCCCTGAGAGCAGTATAAATAGCACTGTTCATGCTATTTAAATGAGTTGCACTATGTGCTGTGCTATGTTTAGTCACTCAGTCGTCTGACCCATTGGACTCACTCTGAGACCCATTGGGTTGTAGCCCACCAGAAATTCCATTTCTGTCCATGGAATTCTGCAGGCAAGAATACTAGAGTAGGTAGCCATTCTCTTCTCCAAGGGATCTTCCTGACCCAGGGATTGAACCTGGGTCTTTGGCATTGTAAGTGGATTTTTTACCGTATAAGCCATCAGATAAGTCCTCAATAGGATGTCATGCTCTCTAATATGTATGCTCAAGCAGAAAAGTCATCCATCCTTTGTTGGACTTCTGCTGATTACACAAAAACTGAATCAAAACCTTGTAATGACTAGTTTTCTATACTTGATCAATCTCAGCTCTTAGAGTGTCCCAGAAATATTCTTTGGAAAAAAAAAAATATTA
>NW_011494647.1:1264336-1317477 GCF_000754665.1 Bison bison bison | reverse complement strand
TATATATATATATATATATATATATATAACCTCCTTTTAAAATATATAAGCAATTCAAAAAATAAAAAATAGAGAATGGTAATAATGATTCTTATATATCTATCACAACACATAAACCGTTATCAAGGTATATCTGATCTTGCTTATCTATAATCCCCTCTACCCTCTTACTGCTTTTAATAGCCACAACAAACCTGTGGGTCAGAGTCCATCATTATCTCAGTTTTGTAAAGAAATTGATTCTTCCAAGGATTAAATAATTTGGCAGAGGTTGGTTTTAGAGAGTGCTAGACCAAGAATCAAAAACATTCTATCTTTTGCATTGTCTTGTCTGCTTTTTTCTGCTTCATGAAAGTTGATTGAGCCTAGAGTCATGTGAATTGCCACATCAGTCACAGCATTGCCATAAAGTATATGGCACACTTAAATTGGGTAATTCAAGGAAAGGTTGATAAAATGACTATTTAGAAAGAATTAATGTAGTTTCAGGAGTTAATAAAATCAGGAGGAAGTGTCACTAACCCTAAGCCCAGACAGGAAAAGGAATAAGAGGTTACAGGAACCCAGATTCAGAAATGACTGTCTACAGAGTTGCTTGGTAAAATTCCCTTCATTCAAAGAACACAGTCAACTTGAATGAGTCCAAAAAGAGTGGTCAGGGCTATCTCACACTCTCTTCCTTTATTTTTTTTCTTCTCAAATGGAAATTAAATCAAATGTCAGAGGTCAAGTAGCCCACTGATATTGTCCACAGTGGTCAGACTGCCAAGGCACAGAATAAAGTGAAAATGGTGAATTTGAATTTGAAGGAGACAAAAGATGATGTCCAGCACATCTGTCTATCCATAAGCGGAGAAGATATGTTGTGTTAATTTGATATGACTCCATCCTTATCAGAAATTTAGGAACCTTCGTGAAGAATAAAGATGATAGTTATCTTTCATCAAAAAGCCTGAATTATTACATTGGTAAGGGAGACATAAGTTTTTCAATTATTTCTAGAAGTCATTAAATCAAAATCTGAGTCAGCTAGTTTAAAACATGCTTGTATACAACACTTAAAGCAGCATGTAATTACCAACAGAGTATGCAAAACACTTTACATACTTAATGTTTGTTGTGTGCATGCTGATATGGAATAGCCCAGTGGGGTCTGGATCCTAAGGAAATGTGTCCTGCCCATCACTGTTTTGAAAGGTTTTAATCTTGCTCAGTGTCCAAAAGATCACAGGTTCAATCCCTGGGTCAGGGAAATCCCCTGGAATAGGAAATGGCAACCTACTCCAGTATTTTTGCTTGGATAATTCCATGGACAGAGGAGTCTGGTGGGCTATAGTCCATGGGGTCACAAAGCACCAGACATGACTGAGCATGCACGTTCCCCTTCTCCATCCAAGATATTCCATGGACTATGTATTATATGATTATATTTATATGAGAGGGCCAGAAAAAGCAAATCTAGAAAGATAGAAAGTAGGATAGTACTTACCAAGGGAGACGGGAACATTGCCAGGGCGAGTGAATGGCGATGGGTAACTGTTGTGGAGTTCCTTTCAGGGATAATGAAAATGTTCTAACATTTGTGATGATGGTACACAACTGTGAATATGCTAAAAGCCAGTGAATTTAAGTCATTTAATTGTATGTATGTGAATTATGTCTCAAAAATAGTGTTTTTAAAAAACTACTTCCCTGAGAAGTAAGCTTGGAAACATTTCAAAAACACATTGGCATATTAAAAGTTCTGAGGGATCCTACAGTGAAATACAAACAATTAAATTATGGTAAAATGTATTTGCCCATGGATAGACTATTTCTGTTTGTTTTTCCTTACCATATACACTAATATAGTAGGGCTTTCCTGGTGGTTCAAACAAGAAAGAATATGCCTACAAGGCAGGAGACAATCCCTGGAGAAGGGAATGGCTACCCACTCCAGTATTCTTGCCTGGAGAATCCCAGGGACAGAGTAGTCTGGTGGGCTACTGTTCATGGGGTCGCAGAGTTGGGCATGACTGAATGACTAACACACACAAAATATCCACTAAAATCCTTAGGAGTTTTCCCCTAGTGTCCATCTAGTCAAGGCTATGGTTTTTCCAGTGGTCATGTATGAATGTGAGAGTCGGACTATAAAGAAAGCTGAGCGCTGAAGAATTGATGCTTTTGAACTGTGGTGTTGGAGAAGACTCTTGAGAGTCCCTTGGACTGCAAGGAGATCCAACCAGTCCATTCTGAAGGAGATCAGTCCTGGGTATTCATTGGAAGGACTGATGTTGACTGAAACTCCAATACTTTGGCCACCTCATGCAAAGAGTTGACTCATTGGAAAAGACCCTGATGCTGGGAGGGATTGAGGGCAGGAGGAGAAGGGGACAACAGAGGATGAGATGGCGGGATGGCATCACTGACTTGATGGACATGGATTTGGGTGTACTCTGGGAGTTGGTGATGGACAGGGAGGCCTGGCGTGCTGCGGTTCATGGGGTCTCAAAGAGTCGGACACGACTGAGCGACTGAGCTGAACACAGATTTGCCAAAACCTCATTTAATCTTTATAATAGTTTTTATATGAAATAAATATTCCTATTTTCACAGATAAAATCACTGAAACTTAGGCAGATTATTAAATTCGTCCAAAATATTACAGATAGCAAGAGGTGAAGTTAAGATGTGAACCCAGATTAACATATGCATCTACGTTATTGTTGTTTAGTCACTAATGTGCTTGAATGTTGAACGGACATCAAAATATGATGCCATTCTATATTTGTTGATGTGGAGAGAGAGTTACAATAAATTTGGGGGAGAAAGTAATCATAATCTTATGTAGCATATATTTTGCAAAAGGTATATAGTTTAATGTGTAAAATGCCTATGTGCCTTTGTGTATGTATATAAATACACACTATACAGGTGGTAGTGTTTCAGACTGATAAAAAGTATATTTTCAATTTATAAGTATATTCTAATTTTTCAACAGAATGCATGTATTAGCTGTAAACAAAACTGAGGGTAAAAGATCCTCTTTTCCTACTTCCCACCCCCTTTTCATATTTCCTCTAAGAATAAGAAGCATCTTGAAAATGTTTCTTAAGATAGAGATGTAGCTGCTGCTGCTGCTGCTGCTAAGTCGCTTCAGTCGTGTCTGACTCTGTGCAATCCCATGGACAGCAGCCCACCAGGCTTCTCCGTCCATGGGATTCTCCAGGCAAGATCACTGGAGTGGAAGAGATGTAGCTAGGAATCTCAAATACTCTTTTTTAGGAAAATGAGATTTTTAAATTTCCTATCAAATATCTCAGAATGACCCTGACTTTTATATTTTTGCTTTTAACCTTAAAATTCTGCTTCTTTCTCCATAGATAATGAAGTATAGAATATTTATTTTCTTTTTATAGTTAATACATTGTGGCAGTCTATAAAACACCAAGAAAATCAGAGTCAGGGAGACCATAAGAGAGAAACCAGCCAAGCTTCTTGACTTTAGAGCTGAGGGTAACAGAAGTCAGAGAGATGGAATAATCTCTCCAAGCGCATACAGTTTACTGAGGAGAGTGAAAGTTAATCTTTACCTCTCACAACTCCCAGCCCAGCCCTCTTTCTGCTAAATGACAATATGTCCCACCAGAAGACCTAAATTGCCACATAGTCCCACACTAATTAAAAGCACTCAAACTTCTTCTTTGCATGGGCAAAACCTGTCAGATGGCACCCAGCAGGTGTCTCAAGATCAAAGGCTTCAGAGCTACAAGAAGGAATGCTTTTAGTTGTCCCTCTATCCCAATAAACAAGGGAACAAATGTTTTCAATATTGGTTCTGTGGCAGAACGTGCCATGCTAATGTAGTGTCACATTGTACCTGCCAAGGAGAGATTTCTAAGCCCCTATTCCAATCCTGGCCAGTGGTTGATATACTTTAGAGCTGAGTTACAAAATTTCCTTGCTCTAAATTGTTGCCCTCATGAGATTCTCTGGCATGTCATTTTGCGATTGGTTTTGTTCTTCATCAGGGAAATGCTGGGAGCGCAGGAAAGCTGAAGAATACAATGCCTAGGAGTTCAGAAATTTTCCTTTTCACATTTTAGTAGTCAAATTTCAATTCAAAAAGCAGAAATATGATATCTAGCTAGTTGATTAGCTAGATATAGATAGATGACAAATAGAGTGTTTTTAAAGCAACCTGACATTTTGGAACTGATCTGACATTCATATCTAAGCCTCAGTGTTATTACAAACCGATCTGATGCTTATAATTAAATCATGTTGCTATGCTGGACATAATCTCACAGAATACCTACTTCAAACAAGGTCACTATGTAACACAAAGTATCTAGCATTTCCCTGCTATTAAATGAGTGATTTCTACTTCTTTACCAAGGACAGCTTAATCTTTCCTTTCTTATGCACCCTAATTTACCTCTGCTTTCTAATAATATCCAGTTTATACTGAACCTCTGATTCTTTAGTCTTTCCCCAAAATTGCTCAACCAAAACCTAAATCCTGCTAATGGATCTTTCTGATATTTTCTTACTGAGATACCCTATATTTCTCTATGGTATGTAGTCTCTCTCACTTCAGTGAGTAATGAACACTTGCAGTAAAGAATCCACCTGCAATGCAGGAGCCATAGGAAACACAGTTTAGATCCCTGGGTCAGGAAGATTCCCTGCAGGAGGAAATGGCAACCCACTCCAGTATTCTTGCCTGGAAAATCCCATGGACAGAGAAGCCTGGTGAGCTAGTCCATGAGGTTGCAAAGAATCAGACATGACTGAGGTGACTTAGCACACACACTTCAGTGAGTAATAAACACTTCTTCAACTTTGGTGTTCTTGTGGTCCTTGACTTAAGAGCATTGGCTATATATTCTCTCTATATATAGATATACAATTGACCCTTAAACTGTATAGGTCAACTTGTGCAATAAATATGTACTACTAGTTTGGTTGAATCTGTAGATTTTCTACTGCACAGGAGGTCAGTGGTCCTAATTTTCACATTGTTTGAATCAGTTGTATATGTGTATATTTCCATGTAGGTATATAAATGTGGATATAGATAGATAAATGAGTTTATTTTGTTGCAGGAACTTGATCTTGAACAATTGTGAAAGCTGGTTTAATATTTTCTTCAATGCTGTTATTTGCCTATCTGATGCTGGATCTTGAAGTGCATAGGCAGGCAGTTGGAAAAGAAAGATAAAGAGTGGGTGAGAGCAATATAGAGTGGGTGAGGGCTGATCATTGGTAACAGCAATATGAGCTTATGTTTAGCTTATAGAAACACATATCAGATCAGATCAGATCAGATCAGTCACTCAGTCGTGTCCAACTCTTTGAGACCCCAGGAATAGCAGCACGCCAGGCCTCCCTGTCCATCACCAACTCCCGGAGTTCCCTCAGACTCACGTCCATCGAATCAGTGATGCCATCCAGCCATCGCATCCTCTGTCATCCCCTTCTCCTCTTGCCCGCAATCCCTCTCAGCATCAGAGTCTTTTCCAGTGAGTCAACTTTTCGCATGAGTTGGCCAAAGTACTGGAGTTTCAGCTTTAGCATCATTCCTTCCAAAGAAATCCCAGGGCTGATCTCCTTCAGAATGGACTGGTTGGATCTCCTTGCAGTCCAGAAACACATATAGAAACATTTATATGTATGTCTCTATACACTGGCTAGTATAAACACAAATGTCTTCTGGCCCGATTAGTTATGAGGGCAAAGAAGTGAAAACACCTCAGTAACAGTGAGGACACCTAGTGCCCAGATCTTGATTTCTAGTATCATTCTCTATAAAAGGAATCAGAACTCCTTGGAAAAATGGCTATTCTAGAACTGAGGCAGAAAATTTACAATACGAGCCTGAAGCATCTTTTACCTCCAAAAAAATAAGAAAGTTCTCCCCAAAAAGTCACTCTGTTGGGGATTTGTTAAAGAAATATAGGAATCACTGAAAAACCTCCTGACAGACAACACTGGAACACTTCAAGCCAGAAAATAAATTCCTATTTAATTATTACCCAAAGAATAAAATAAATATGGGTCCATAATAACACAAGTAAATTATTGAAGAAAAATAAATGGGATAACAGACCAATCCCTCATGCAGAAGGATCCCAAATAAAAGATGTTGCTATTCTCCATTTAAAGAGGTGGAACCAATGGCCTTCTTTCAAAGAATTCAGTATAGAAGGGAGAAGGAAAAAGAGTAACTTTACAGTGGACAAGTTTGACAAATACTACCACAAGCCAGGAAATAAAAGCTAACAGCAGTGATAAGTCATATTGATAGTTTGTACGATTGAAATCACGTGATGAGAATGCTACTTCTGTGTTCTTCCGCAGAAACCATTACTCCAGAACAATCGTGAGAAAGAAAAATCAGAAAATTCAAAATAGAAGCACTTTCTACAAAATACTTGATTAATAATCCTCAAAACTGTCAAAGCTGCCAAAAACAAGGAAAATTTGAAGAACTGCTATAACCAAGAGGAGCCTAATATAATGTATCAATGTTGGTTTCTTAATTGTGACAAATGTATGATGCTAATATAAGATGTTAATAGGGAAAATTGGATGTGTGGTGTATATAATTCCTATCTTCACCATAATTTTGAAAATCTGAAAGCATTCTAAAGTTAAAAGCTTATTTAAAAAAAAAAAAGAATGATTTGGAGCCCACAACTTGAGCTATGGTCCACAAGGATGGACTGAGACATGTGTCAGTTCTCGTGGCCATTGGCCTTGATGGCATGTCAGGGCCCTGTATGGTTAGACCTTCACCATGGAGGGACAGGCACGTTCTCAGGAGTCTAAGCAGCTGGAGGTGGATCCAGGGAACAGAAGGGGGAGCAAGGGCCACAGGGGGCAGTTACAGGCCCTTCTTCTGCTCTGAGTCAATGAGGCGAGCCAGTAGGTAAGTGGCAACAGGTGTGAACTACAGTACAGCTGCCCTTCCACTTCTGCCTTCAGATCTCACGCAAGAATCTCACCTGCCTGTGGTCCACCCTAAACAGACACATACAAGCCAGGGAATTCTGGAAAGCGTTGCCAAGTTAACACATTTCAAAGCTACCACCCATTTACATTATATCCTAACACTTGTTCAATGGGGCAGAAATGACACATTGCAAACTAAATATAGCCCCAAGAAAGGCTGAGCTGCCTTAAATGCACACTAAGGCATTTATTATAAATGTTCATCATCTCTTTGGAACCGATTTTGATAGAAAGAGGGCATCCAGAGCCAATGTGAGTTTAAGAGTCCCTGAGAGTGAGTAGGAGGGAAGCAGGAGCAGAACTAGAAAGTGGGCCTGAGAGAAGACAGGCTTTACCAGATGCCAAGGCGGCACTAACTCAAAAACAAAGCAAATTCTCCTCTTGTGGATAAAACTGTTTATTTTAACCTAACAAATATTGATATTCTTATTTGTTAGAGATCTCACTCAAGTATGACCATTATGTTTTAACAGTTAACATAAAATTTAATGATAGCTTGGTTATTTTCCAAAAGCAATTCACAACTAGGAATTCATCTATTTGATTCAGTCAAAACAAGTGTTGAATTTTAATTTTACATTCTGACTCAAAAATACAACAGCTGGCCTAAAGTTTCTTCTTTGCTGCCTTGTCATTGAGACAACAGGAGCTTCTTAACTCTTTTAAGCTGTGATCTTCTCAGGTTGCCTGAGACTGACTCTTGACTAGACTGTGCATGTTTTGAGACAAGGAATCACATAGCTTGTTTTCATCTCTTCATCCTCAGCAACTTGCTAAGTGTCCAGCACAAAGGAGGGGCTAATAAATACTTATTGAATGAATGATTTACCAAAGTGGGTGAGTTTTCAAATAAAAAATTAGTAGTATCATGGTTTAATAGAAAGATCATAAGCTTCAGAGTCAGACAACTCACCACTTGGACCTTGAGCAAGTTATATAACATCTAAACTGAAAGCACATATAATCTACACACAGATGACTTATGGTTTTACAACTTTAGCCCAAACTACTTCTCTGAACTATAGTTCTGTGCATCCAGTTGCCTGCTTTATATCTCCATTTGGACCTGGCAAACTCAGCATGTCCAACATTAAGCTCCAGAGGAGTCCTCCCCCATAAAAATAGCTTTTCATGGACTGTTCCATATTTCTTGCCAAATATTTGATGTCACATTTAATCCCTCACTTTTTCTCAGACCCTTCAACTGGTTCATCAGCAGATTTTGTTATATCTAATTTTCAAGACATTTATCATTTGACGGTTTCCACCATCCTTACTGCCATCACTCTGATCTAAATCACTATCATCTGTTATTGATCTAAGTCATTATCACCTCTTATTGCAATATGGTCTTACTGATCTCTCTGTTTCAGTCAGTGTTGTTCCTGAAGCCTGTTCTCAAACAGCGGTGTGGAAAAGAATGTTGCATATCAGGAAAACAAAGGATGTAGCTGTCAAGCCATCAACCACTATAGCAACCCACAACTGCACCCTGAGGGAATTCAAGGTAGAGAAGAATAGGATACTGGCCCTAGATAGTTAGGTGCATAGCAAAGAAATGATTTCATTAAGCTAAGACTCTTGCATCTTCCCATACAGAGAAAGTGCTAAATTCATTAACTTGAGATGTCTGGTTTTCTTTAATTAACAGCAATTTTTTGACAGTAATCTTTTTGTTGCAAAATTCCTATATATCCTGGTTCCTCCCTTACCTCTTTGAAACAGTCTCTCAGAGCTTTCTAAGAGGCTGTCTTTCAGTGTAAATTCACAGTAATACCCCCAAATAAAATACAATTCTCTACTTCTAGGTTCTGCTTTTATGTTTGCTTTTTTTTTCAGTTGACAGTAGCCACATTTATCTCCTTAAACGTAAGCCATAATTGTGTTTCTACTCAGAAAAAAGACCAACAAGCCAAAGTTCTTAATATGAGATTTTGTTGTTGTTGTTTAGTTGCTAAGTCGTGTCTGACTCTTTGTGACCCCATGGACTGTACTCTGTCAGGCTCCTCTGTCCTCCACAATCTCCCTGAGGTACAGAGTGCTATAAAATCTGCCCCTGTTACCCACTGACTTACTTCTATGCCTTATCTCCTGTTGATTTGTCCCTTATTTGTTGATTCCAGCCACACTGTCCTCCTTAGAGGTCAATTTCAGCTTCAACAAACAAATGGTAACGATAATAATACGTAATCTAGATTTTATCAAAGGTAGTATATGAGATAATGTCCATAGAGTTTGACCCAGAGCTTGCTTCTGGGAAGCACTAATAGAAGTGAATGGTACTTGTTGAAGCTCTTATCGTCCTCCTCCTCCTCATCATCACCACTATGCTTCCCAAAGAAACAATTTTCAAAGATGGCATATTTATCTTGATCATTGACCTCTTTAATTATATGATTAAAAGTCACCTTTTTAAAAACTTTATTTAATTTTCAATTGAAGGATAATTGCTTTACAGAATTTTGTGGTTTTCTGTCAAACATCAGCAAGAATCAGCCATAGGTGTATCCACGTCCCCTCCCTCCTAAACTTCCTTCCCGTAACCTTCTCCATCCCACCCTTCTAGTAAAAATCACTTTTAACTGCTTATCCAAGTCAAGTTTACTCTTCTAGGTTAAAAAATTGTCATAAATGTATTTCCTTAAAATTTTTCTCAGACCCAGGAGGCACTTCCAAAATGCATTTTCAAAATTATTCTGAATTTCAGATATAATTTGAATAATACCATCAACAGCCAGCAATAAGACAAACTTTCTTTCTTATAGGAGATGAGAGCAACTGGAATTTTTTGTTGTTACCATTGTTTTTGCAGTTTATTTGTTTGTTTTTAAGTTTCCCTTGGGAAACTTAAGGCTTCATTTATTCAGACTTCAGAACTTGAATTCTGACACCAGTTTTATTCTGCTGTATAAGTAGTGAACTTGAGACATAAAATTTCTGTATACTTTTACTATTGTTGTTGTTCAGTTGCTCAGTCATATCTGACTCTTTGCAATCCATGGACTGCAGCACTCCACGCTTCCCTATCCTTCACTATCTCCCAGAGTTTGCTCAGACTCATGCCCATTGAGTCAATGATGCCATCCAACAATCTTTTACCATTGAATTATTTAATATCAGGGTAAAAATTTTTGCCTATGCTTTATAGTACTATTCCAAATTTTAAGGGATGTTCAGAAATTTAAATTCCTATGATTTGAAGAAAGCTCCCTCAATCATTGGCCCATTAATGGTGGACCACCATCATGTTTCTCATACAATAGCAGTCCTTTGGGTAGGAGATTCACTTTTCTGGACTGATGCCTTCTAGGTAGACCAGTGTCCCCTTACATGGAACTACATAAACTGTTCAGATACTTTTCAATGAGGGCCTCTAAAGACCCAGAGACCTTGAATTAGAAGGGAATTTTGCCCATATCCTCTTCCCTTCTCTTCTGTTATTCCTTCAAACTGCTCACGTTCAGAAACTTCAAATCAAAATAGTCATTGAGTGTTTGTGCAAGCCCCCTCAGCACAGAGTCTGCATGTTAAAAAAAATTATGTTTATGACCCATCTTTCTCTCTCCATAGAATATAAATTTCAGGCATACACAAATGTGTTTGCTTGTTTTTCCTTGGTGTATTCTTTATATCTAGAGTAGTGAATGTAGACTGAATGAATGAATCTTTCCCCCTATAGAACATGTAGGGTCCATGTAATTTTAGTGTCTATTATTTTGTTAACTGGTGGCTTAGTCGGTAAAGCATCTGCCTACAATGCAGGAGACCTGGGTTTGATCCCTGGGTTGGGAAGATCCCCTGGAGAAGGGCATGGCAACCCACTCCAGTATTCTTACCTAGGGAATTCCCATGGACTGAGAAGCAGTTGGACATGACTGAGCAACTAAACACAGCACATTTTGTTAACAGTCCACATGAGGGAAATCCAAGAAATGACCTTGGTTTGCAGATTTTGAGAAAAGTTCCAGTGGTCGTGTGTGTGGCTATCAAATGATACAAAATGTCAAAGTCTTGCAGTAAACAAACTAAAGAAAATTATAAAGGACACTGATCACCATGAGGCTTACAAAAAACATATTGTACCTTTTGTATATTTTTAGTGTTGTTTATAATTTTCTTTGTTTCTATTTTACCCTGATAACAATTTAATTTCACTTGCATGCGAAACTGTACCTTTTTCCTTCTCTGTTCATATTACACGTTAGTGATGTCAGACTTTAGATCTAATTTGTGTATTCATTAAAATAATTTAGTTATGGTTACTTTTAATACCTTTGTCTTTTGAAGTTTTATAATAGAATTTAAAATAGCATGAGTTTTCAAAACGAATGAGAATTTCCCATTCTCAAGGCTTCCTGGACACAAGTAAGTTAAAGGCGAGAAATTATACTTTCAACATAGAATAAAATACAGATTGCATTACAGTAATAACCAAAATTAATTTCTCAAACTCTCTACCATTACAGTAACACATCATTCTGTGTTTATCTAGACACTTATTTTACCAATGAATTCTATACTTTCTTATGCTAACACAGGATGTGATCAGAGGTCTGGGCTCCTGAGGGTCTAACACCACACCAGACATTGTGAGTGATTTCATCGCTATTGTTTTCTCATAAGGTGAGATATTAAAATAGCCAGAAAAGTGTATCTAATAATGAAAAGCACAAAAATATAATTCCTGGAACCTGAATGGGAAGAGATGAGGTAGCTGAACATGTACTGATGACACAATTACAAATATGTAGCAAGCTTTTTTCTACTGATTATTCTAAGTCTTCATCAGTTAATCACAATATATCACATGAACAGTTGAATTTTGTAAATCAGTTTAAATAAAATTATGTATATAGACAGGGCTCACTATATATATATATATCTCTCTCTCTAAGGTCTGCACATTTCAGGGCTGTTCCCACTTATATTAGTCATAAATTATAATCACAATGTACAAACAATTGTGCCTTCTGCTATGCCATAAATACTTATTTATATTATAGTGAAGGGATTTCCTAGCCCTTTTTATAATAGCTTCATAACAGTACAGGATGTGGACCTAGCACAATTTATGTAATAATCTTCATAATATTCAACACTTTCTTTGGTAGTGAATTCATTTTTCTTTGACCTTTCAGTTTTTCCCTCATTAATTTGGTTTTGCCTTGAAAGTTATTTTCTCCCATATTTATTTTTTAAATTTTCTCTACTGTTGCTTTCATTTCTTTTGTAGGGGGTACTCTTCTGTTAATGACTAGGTTATTTATAGCTATTATTTTGTTTCAGTCTTTGGCTTTATTCTCTTTACTCAAATATCTCTTCACATCATAGATTGACAGTGCAATCCTGCTCTACCTTCTCCTATTAGATATCTTTAACTCTTATTAGACATCTAATTGTTTTTTTTTTCCCCTTTTTTCTGGTTTTAATTTCAATTTGCACTAGTTCTACCTGCCAAATTTTAAACTCTTGAAAAATTAATCTTGGTTATTACTGTAATGCAATCTGTATTTTAGTCTATATTGAAATTATAATTTCTTGCCTTTAACTCACTTGTGTCCAGGAACCCACACCTAACCTTGATCATGGGAAATTCTTATTCATTTTTAAAACTCATGCTCAGATACTACTTCTACGAGGCCCTGCCTGCCCTTACTCTCAAGCAAAGCTATTTCCTCAATTGTCTGACAACACTGATTTACGAATATCTATTAAGGCAAAGGCTAACAGAGTTATGCCAAGAGAACACACTGGTCATAGCAAACACCCTCTTCCAACAACATAGGAGATGACTCTATGCATGGGCATCACCATATGGTCAATACTGAAATCAGATTGATTATATTCATTGCAGCCAAAGATGGAGAAGCTCTATACAGTCAGCAAAAACAAGACTGGGAGCTAACTGACTCAGATCACGAACTCCTTATTGCAAAATTCAGACTTAAATTGAAGAAGGCAGGGAAAAGCAATAGACCATTCAGGTATGACTTAAATCAAATCCCTTACAATTATGAAGTGGAATTGACAGATAGATTCAAGGGATTATATCTGATAGATAGAATGCCTGAAGAACTATGGACGGACATTCGTGATATGGTATAGGAGGTGGTGATCAAAACCATCCCCAAGAAAAAAGAAATGCATATGTAATTTGGGATAGAAGTTGAATAAAATTTAATGGAATAAAAAGTATAAGATTTTGAATTACTTTGTAAAAAATCTTATTGGATTCTGATCAGCATTCTTATTTAATGATAATTTTGAACCTTGATTGATTTTTCTATCGTATTGGTAACTCTTTCTACCTTGGTATCATATGCAAAAATGACAGGTGCTTTTGTGTCTCCATCACCATCATAAAACTCAATTGTAGCTGTGTAACATAAAAAGGGAGCTTATCTGAAAGGCAGCCAATGATTGTGTTGAGAATATTGGAGTACAATAGTTTGCTGTAGAGAAATCAAGATAAAGGATCAAATTATGCAATTTTTACTTGCACTGTACCTGCATATGTGTGTTGAGGAAGCATATAATGCAAAATTTAAGAAGGTAATAACCACAATCATAAGCTAAAATTATTAAGTGCTTACTTTGAGACAGATAGTTCTAAGTGCCTTGTGAATATCAATTCACTTGATCCTCACCAGTCTATAGAATAAGCACCAATAATTGACCCCATTTTACTGATAGGCGCAGAAATACTGATTAATTTTCTGAAGGTCACACAATCAATAAGAGCAAAGTCAGAATTTAAATCCAGGAAGTTTAGCTCCAAAGTCCATGTTTAATGGAGAAGAATAAACGACTAGCTCTAACCTTAGTGCTCCTTTGCCTGTGCTTAGTCATGCTGGGTCTGCAACTTTGTCTAGTCAAACAGTAAAAGAAGGTTCCCTATAGCTTAAAATATACATAATAGCCTTTTCTCAAGGCTCTGCCTCCCAGGCTTGACCTTTAAGCCATAACACTTTTCATTCACATATAGATAAAAAGCTGGAGAACAGAAAATAACCCTTGCCTTGGCGAGAGTTTATAGCAACACAGTGACCAGACCTAACCAGAAAGCAGCAAGAACAAAGGATTATCACATTCCCTCTGGGGTTTGGTCAGCACCAGGAGGTATGCAACAACCGACTGGAGCCCCTTTCCTTTATTATTATCTATTAAGGCAAAGGCCAACAGAGTCTGGCCAAGAGAACACACTGGTCATAGTGAACACTCTTGTCCAACAACACAAGAGATTTCAAACACTTAGCACAAATTAGAGTATTTCATAGCTGATCAATGGATGCCTCTCTTTGTAGCTCTTCCTCAGAAGAAAACAAATTCAAATCTATTTTCCACTGTGATTAATTTCTTTTTCATTTTACTTAATTTTAATTGTATACTATTTTAATCAGCCACAAAAGTAAAATAATTCATGCATCTCCTCAGATTAAAAATATTTTAATAGTTTGCACTCCTTGCTTTTCACATCTTCTTAGTTTAAAATAAATGAAACGTTATAAACATGACTGAAACCTCAATATCTTCCACTCTTCTTTTCCTCCTTCCCTCCCTTTTCAGAGTTAATGTCCTAAAGTTGGTGTATATGATTCTCATGCATGCTTTTTGACATTATATATATATAATTTATATATCTGTGTTGTGTGTTTTAAAAATATCTCAAAGGTATATTGAATATAAAACTGTGATAATTTTTACCACTATCTTCCATTTATAGACCTTCATTTTACCATGTACAATATGAACAAAAAAAGCAAAGAAACAGGAAAACAAACTTTCATTCCTATATCCTTACTGTCTATATCTAATCTTCTAGCATCATAAATAAATTTTTGTATATTTGGCTCACATATTAATCAAGGTTCTCCAGAAAAGAAAAATCAGGAAGGTGTGTGTGTTTGCACAAAGAGATTTTATTATAAGGAATTGGTCTACATGATTATGGAGACTGGTAAGTCCAAAATCCACAGAATGGGCCAGCAGGCTGAAGACCCAGGAAAGCTGGCATTTCTTTTTGTTTCCGAAGGCTGTCTGCAGTATAGCCAGAAAGAGCAGATGTTGTAAATGAAGTCTGAAGGAAGTCTGCTGAAGAATCTCTCTTCCTCAGGGGAAGTTAATCTTTTTGCTCTACTTAGGCTTTCAACTGATTGGATGAGACCAACTCAGATCCTGGAGATCATCTGCTTTACTCAATGTACACAAATTTAAACATTAATCTCATCTAAAAGTAATGTTTAACCAATAACTGTTTACCTCACGGCCCAGCCCAGTTGACACATAAATTAACCATCATGCTTCCTAAAATTTGTGTTCTTATGTTCAGGAGAGTTATGCCCTAGCTGAAACATATTTCTTATAACAGTTCAGTTGGACATAGACATAGCCTCACAGTTAATTGCTGTTGTTGTTCAAACACTCAGTCGTGTCTGACTCTTTGCAACCACATGGACTACAGCATACCAGGTTTCCCTGTCCTTCATCATCTCCCCAAGTTTGTTAAAACTTGTGTCCATTTGAATCAATGGCGCCATCCAACCATCTCATCCTCTATCATCCCCTTCTCCTCATGCCTTCAATCTTTCCCAGCATCAGGGTTTTTTCCAATGAGTCAGCTCTTCACATCAGGTGGCCAAAGTATTGAAGCTTCCACTTCAACATCAATCCCTCCAGTGAATATTCAGGGTTGTTTTCCTTTAGGATTGACTATATTTTAACCTACTGGCTGTCCAAAGGAGTTTCAAGACTCTTCTCCAGCACCACAGTTCGAAAGCATCAATTCTTCAGCACTTAACCTTCTTTATGATCCAACTCTCACATCTGTACATGACTACTTCAAAAACAATACCTTTGATTATATGGATCTTTGTTGGCAAAGTGATGTCTCTGCTTTTTAACACCCTGTCTGCTGTTGCTGCTGCTAAGTCATTTCAGTCATGTCCAACTCTGTGTGATCCCATAGACGGCAGCCCACCAGGCTCCCCTGTCCCTGGGATTCTCCAGGCAAGAATACTGGAGTGGGTTGCCATTTCCTTCTCCAATAACACTCTGTCTAGGTGTGTCATAACTTTTCTTTCAAGGAGTAAGCATCTTTTAATTTCATGGCTCTAGTCACCATCTGCAGTGATGTCAGAGCCCAAGAAAATAAAATTTGTCACTGTTTACATTATTTCCCCATCTATTTGTCATGAAGTGATGGGACTAGTTATTCTTAAAGAGATGGGAATATCATACCACTTTACCTGCCTCCTGAGAAACCTGTATGTAAGTCAAGAAGCAACAGTTAGAACATGGATCAACGGACTGGTTCAAAATTGGGAAAGGAGTATGTCAAGGCTGTAAGTTGTAATCCTGTTTATTTAACTTATATGCAGAGTACATCATGCAAAATGCTGGGCTGGGTGAATCATAAGCTAGAATCAAATTTGCCAGGAGGGGAGAAATATCAATAACCTCAGATATGTAGATGACACCACTTTAATGGCAGAAAGCAAAAAGGAACTAAAGAGTCTCTTGATGAAAGTGAAAGAGGAGAGTGAAAAAGCTGGCTTGCAACTCAACAAAGTTAATTGCCAACCAAGCCTTAATGATAGTAAGAATATCTTCTCCTTTCCAATCTTGTATCTTTCCATGTGCAAGTTATGAACAAATCCATCTTGATATGTCTTTCTTCATCTAACTAATAGGAATGACTAAAATACAATATTTTACATGAAATAATTACTCTTCTTCAAATTGTTCTGTTTCTCAAGTGAATATTCCTCTGGTTCTTTTCTGTTAGTACCCCTAGGCTAAAGTCCTAGCCTTCTGCAGCCTTGCACGCTACACCATTCGGGCCTAATTGAAGTGATGTTTAACCCAGTTTGTGAGATTTTAATTAATCCTTCAAGCTTTCCTTCAAGCAAACATTCCTACTTGAAGTTTTACTTCACCTTTATTTGTAGTATTTTAATTAGTTCTCCAAGGCTTCTTTTGAATTTCTTCTCTGACTCTACCGATTCTGCTGCCATTTTTCTTAGATTCTAAGATACCCTCTATTGTAAGATGCACTGTGGATTAATAAACTTTCTTTCTCATGTGGGGGGAATAGACCAGGTTAAACTAAATGTACATATTTTTTTTTCTGTTAAAAAAAAAAAAAAAAAACTATCTGCCAAAACAATGTGGTTATCTATTTAGCTACATAGCACTTTCTTTTTCAACATCACAGTCAAATTTTTCATTAAAAACATCTTCTCTTTTGCTAGAGTCCAAGGAATCTTCACATTCTTTTTTAGCCACTGGCAATTAGAAATAGATCATAGTAACAAGCTACTATTCCTTGGAGAAAGAAATGGCAACCCACTCCAGTATTCTTGCCTGAAGAATCCCAGGGATGGCAGAGCCTGGTGGGCTGCCATCTGTGGGGTCGTACAGAGTCAGACATGACTGACGTGACTTACCAATAACCTACTAATTTGTGTTTATGCCAATTTGGAAACTTCCTTTCTTTGGTCTTCTCCTGTACATGTTCTGATCTCCAGTAGCATATTGGGTACATACTGATCTTGGGAGATCAGCTTGCAGTGTCCTATCTTTTTGTCTTTTCATACTGTTCATGGGGTTTTCATAGTGTTCATACTCCCTAGGTAAGTAGGTGCCCTGTACGCTCCTGGAGATCAGTGGAGAAATAACTCCAGAAAAAATGAAGGGAGCCTAAGCAAGAACAACACACACCTGTGGATGTGACTGGTGATAGAAGCAAGGTCCGATGCTGTAAAGAGCAATATTGCATAGGAACCTGGAATGTGAGGTCCACGACTCAAGGCAAATTGGAAGTGGTCAAACAGGAGATGGCAAGAGTGAACGTAAACAATCCAGGAATCAGCAAACTAAAACGGACTGGAATGGGTGAATTTAACTCAGATGACCATTATATCTACTACTGTGGGCAGGAATCCCTTAGAAGAAATGGAGTAGCCATCATGGTCAACAAAACAGTCCGAAATGCAGTACTTGGATGCAATCTCAAAAACAACAGAATGATCTCTGTTCGTTTCCAAGGCAAACCATTCAATATCACAGTAATCCAAGTCTATGCCCCAACCAATAACACTGAAGAAGCTGAAGTTGAACGGCTCTATGAAGACCTACAAGACCTTTTAGAACTACCACCCGAAAAAGATGTCCTTTTCATTATAGGGGACTGGAATTCAAAAGTAGGAAGTCAAGAAACACCTGGAGTAACAGGCGAATTTGTCCCTGGAGTACAGAATGAAGCAGGACAAAGGCTAATAGAATTTTGCCAAGAAAATGCACTGGTCATAACAAACACCCTCTTCCAACAACACAGGAGAAGACTCTACAGATGGACAGCACCAGGTGGTCAACACCAAAATCAGATTGATTATATTCTTTGCAGCCAAAGATGGAGAAGCTCTATACAGTTAGCCAAAACAAGACCGGGAGCTGACTGTGGTTCAGAATGAAATTCTCATTGTCAAATTCAGGTTTAAATTGAAGAAAGTAGGGGAAAAACACTAGACCATTCAGGTATGATCTAAATCAAATCCCAGAAGTAAAAAATAGATTTAAGGGACTAGATCTGATAGAGTGCCTGATGAAATATGGATGGAGGTTTGTGACATTGTACAAGAGACAGGGATCAAGATCATCCCCAAGAAAAAGAAATGCAAAAAAGTAAAATGGCTGTCTGAGGAGGTCTTACAAATAGCTGAGAAAAGAAGAGAAGCAAAAAGCAAAGGAGAAAAGGAAAGTTATACCCATTTGAATGAAGCATTCCAAAGAATAGCAAGAAGAGATAAGAAAGTGTTCCTCAGTGATCAGTGCAAAGAAATAGAGGAAAACAATAGAATGGGAAAGACTAGAGATCTCTTCAAGAAAATTAGAGATACCAAGGGAACATTTCATGCAAAGATGGGCTCAACAAAGAACAGAAATGGTATGGAGCTAATAGAGTAGAAGATATTAAGAAGAAGTAGCAAGAATACACAGAAAATCTACACAAAAAAGATCTTTACAATCCAGATAATTACGATGGTTGTGATCACTTATCTAAAGCCAGACATCCTAGAATGCGAAATCAAATGGGCCTGAGGAAGCATCACTATGAACAAAGCTAGTGGAGGTGATGGAATTCCAGTTGCGCTATTTCAAATCCTAAAAGATGATGCTGTGAAAGTGCTGCATTCAATATGCCAGCGAATTTGAAACACTCAGCAGTGGCCACAGGACTGGAAAAGGTCAGTTTTCATTCCAGTCCCAAAGAAAGGCCATGCCAAAGAATGTTCAAAGTACCACACAATTGCACTCATTTCACATGCTAGTAAAGTAATGCTCAAAATTCTCCAAGCCAGGCTTCAACAATACAGGAACTGTGAACTTCCAGATGTTCAAGCTGGATTTAGAAAAGGCAGAGGAACCAGAAACTAAATTGCCACCATTCACTGTGTCATCGAAAAGGGAAGAAAGTTCCAGAAAAATATCTATTTCTGCTTTATTGACTATACCAAAGCCTTTGACTGTGTGGATCACAATAAACCGTGGAAAATTCTGAAAGAGATGGGCATACCAGACCACCTGACCTGCCTCTTGAGAAACCTGTATGCAAGTCTGGAAACAACAGTTAGAACTGGACATGGAACAACAGACTGGTTTCCAGTATGTCAAGGTTGTATATTGTCACCCTGCTTATTTAACTTATATGCAGAGTACATCATGAGAAATGCTGTGCTGGATGAAGCACAAGCTGGAATCAAGATTGTCGAGAGAAATATCAATAACCTCAGATATGCAGATGACACCACCCATATGGCAGAAAGTGAAGAGGAACTAAAAAGCCTCTTGAAAGTGAAAGCAGCTGCTGCTGCTAAGTCACTTAAGTTGTGTCCAACTCTGTGTGACCCCATAGACAGAAGACCACCAGGCTCCCATCCCTGGGGTTCTCCAGGCAAGAATACTAGAGTGGATTGTCATTTCCTTCTCCAGTGCATGAAAGTGAAAGGTGAAACTGATGTCACTCAGTTGTCCGACATGACCCCTTGGACTATAGCCTTCCAGGCTCCTCCATCCGTGAGATTTCCCAGGTCAGAGTATTGGAGTGGGGTGCCATTGCCTTCTCCTGAAAGTGAAAGAGGAGAGTGAAAAAGTTGGCTTTTCACTCTCAACATTCAGAAAACTAAGATCATGGCATCTGGTCCCATCACTTCATGGCAAATAGATGGGGAAAGAGTGGCAGACATAATTTTTAGGGGCTCCAAAATCACTGCAGATGGTGACTGCAGCCATGAAATTAAAAGACACTTCCTTGGCAGGAAAGTTATGACCAACCTAGTCAGCATATTAAAAAGCAGAGACATTAGTTTACCAACAAAGGTCAGTCTAGTAAAGGAAATGGTTTTTCCAGTAGTCATGTATGGATGTGAGAGTTAGACTGTAAAGAAAGCTGAGTGCCAAAGAATTGATGCTTTTGGACTGTGGTGTTGGAGAAGACTCTTAAGAGTCCCTTGGAGTCCATCCTAAAGGAGATCAGTCCTGACTGTTTTTTGGAAGGACTGATGTTGAAGCTGAAACTCCAATACTTTGGCCACCTGATGTGAAGAGCTGACTCATTTGAAGAGACCCTGATGCTGGGAAACATTGAAGGTAAGAGAAGAAGGGGACAACAGAGGATGAGGTGGTTTGATGGCATCACCGACTTGACAGCCAGAAGTTTGTGTAAACCCCAGGAGTTGGTGATGGACAGGGAGGCATGGCGTGCTGCAGGCCATGGGGTTGGAAAGAGTCGGACTTGACTCAGTAACTGAACTGAACTGTACATGTTCTATGTATGTTTGATTTTGGAATGCATGTGTTTTAGCCTACAGTAAACAATTATTCAAATATTTCTTTTCCTCTATTCTGGAATTCTTTCATCATAACAATAAACAGTGTTTTGTAGGCTTATTGAAAAAGCACCAATAACAATGTAGAATGATGTTTAGAACTAGAACTTTTCAATTTTGTTTTATGATTAACCATATATCTTGAGTTATTTCATTCAATTATGATTTCCTTCAAGAGGAAGAATGAGGAGATGACAAAGGGCGAGATGATTAAATGGCATCACTGACTTGATAGCCATGAGTTTGAACAAGCTCCAGAAGTTGGTGATGGACATAGAAGCCTGAAGTGTTGAAGTGGGATCACAAAGAGTTGGACATCACTGAGCAACTGAACTGAACTGAAGATTTTCTTAAATTTGTCATTTAATAGGTGTCTAGATGTTTGGATGTAAATTTATAAGCATGTTATCTTATAGTCTTACTGTCAGGTGGCATTTTATTTTGTTTTTAACTTTATTTTCATCTTTTTGCCTACAATTTTATGTTTGTCCCCTTAATAAATATCTTCCTTCTATTCTCTTTCATATTATCTCTTTACCTGATTTTATTGAATACTTATTTATTTTAAAATGTTTTGTTTGTTAATATGATGGGAGAAATTCGTAATAATTTTACATGTACACACAAACACACACACACACTTCATTCATCAGAATGGGACTGCTAAGTCCAAAGGCTAAGTCAAAATACACCTTCATGAAATTAACAAGCACAAATATTTAAAAGATAATGAAGTTTGTTGTTATTTTAACTGGCTCATCCCACAAAATTTGGAGCACTCCTTTAGACTTAGGCCTCACCTTCTGAGTGGAAGGAGGAATGGATAGCACTACAACCATTTTATCATAAAGGAATTAAGTTATCCTGGAGAGATGTGAACCTTGGTAATAAAATAATTCTGACAGAAAATGACAAAAACTGTGTGATCTCAATTATATGGAGAACATTAAAGAAATCTAAACTCATAGAAATAGAGAGTAAGATGATAATTGCCAGGTCCCAAAGAGTGAGGAAAATGTTGGTCAAATAGTACAAACTTCCATCTACAAGATAAATATATTGTGAGAATCTAAGGTATAGCATATGGACTATAGCTAATAATACCACATTGTATACTTAAAAGCTGCTAAAAGAGATTTAAGAGCTTCCTATACGCATTGCTGCTACTGCTGCTAAGTCTCTTCAGTCGTGTCCAACACTGTGTGACCCCATAAACAGCAGCCCACCAGGCTCCCCCATCCATGGGATTCTCCAGGCAAGAACACTGGAATGGGTTGCCATTTCCTTCTCCATATATACTACACACACACACATACACACACGTGCGCGCGTGCGCAAAATGACATAAGGTTATGAATGTGTTGACTAACTTTATTGTGGTGAACATTTCAAAATATGTTCATGTATCAAATCATTATATTGTACAGCCTAAGCTTACATAATGTGATGTTACTTATAGCTCAGTAAAGCTGGGGGAAAAAAGATAAGCTAACACAAGTTAGATGTAAACAGGAGAGTACACTGGGTTTCACCTTCATGGAACTAAGTTAGGCATGGAGTTTGCTGAAAATAAATACCTCTAGTCTCTAAGAACTTCTCTATTGAGCTTCAAGGAAAATAACCCTAGTTATCTTTTCTTTCCTCCTTAGTGCCACCAGAAATTAATGTGTATGTTAGTATTGGCTCCTTACAGTCTTTTTTTTTTCTGTCTCTCTTTTTTTTTAATTTTATTTTTTAACTTTACAATATTGTATTGGTTTTGCCATATATCAACATGAATCCGCCACAGGTATACATGTGTTCCCCATCCTGAACCCTCCTCCCACCTCCCTCCCCATACCATCCCTCTGGGTCGTCCCAGTGCACCAGCCCCAAGCATCCAGTATCGTGAATTGAACCTGGACTGGTGACTCGTTTCATATAAGATATTATACATGTTTCAATGCCATTCTCCCAAATCATCCCACCCTCTCCCTCTCCCACAGAGTCCAAAAGACTGTGTCTCTTTTGCTCTCTCACATACAGGTTTATCATTACCATCTTTCTAAATTTCATATATATGCGTTAGTATACGGTATTGGTGTTTTTCTTTCTGGCTTACTTCACTCTGTATGAGTTTATTAAACCCAATGAAGTTGAGGCTGAATCTTGAAAAAAGCTAATAAGTTTTATAAGTGTGGGTGAGGAAGAAAAGACCTAGGAAGAGGAAAAGTGAAAGTCACTCAGTCGTGTCTGACTCTTTGAAACCCCATGGACTATAGTCTGCCAGGCTCCTCTGTCTATGAAATTCTCCAGGCAAGAGTATTAGAGTGGGTAGTTGTTCCGTTCTTAAGGGGATCTTCCCAACTCAGGGATCGAATCCAGGTCTCCTGCTTTTCAGGCAGATTCTTTTCCGTCTGAGCCACCAGGGAAGCCCAGGAAGAGGAAAAGAATAGACAAAGGTGCTGACACTCATTCTGAATGCAAATTAAGTATACAGCCATACCACCCTGAATGCACATGATATTATCTGAATACAAATTACACTGAGAGAAAGACTTGGAGATGCGTAGATAAAGATAGAAATATCGGCCTTATTCCTGATGAAGACTATACTGAGAAAGTGATGTAGATGTCTGACCATGAGACTCTTTCTGATACTCTCATGTGGTAAACACATTTGACAGGGCTCCTAGTGATGCTGCTATACATCCAGTATATTCCTGGTTTTCAAGCCCTTGTGTAGTCCCCTCCCCTGGAACAGGACCTGGAGAGTGGCTTGCTTCTAATAAGTAGAGTACAGCAAGAATAAGATATCACTTCTTAGACTCAGTTATAAAGAAGTTCTGACTTGCATCTGCTCTTATTCAATCATTTCTGTTCCTGGCTCTTCTCTGCTTGCTTACTGGTATAAAACAAGATGCCTTGTTGAGAGCTATCCTATGGAGAAACACACATTGTTTTTCAGTCACTAAATCATGTCTGACTCTTTGCAGCTCCATGGGCTGCAGCATGCCAGCATGCCTGTCCTTCACTATCTCCCAGAGTTTGCCCAAACTCATGTGCATTGAGTCGATAATGCCAGCCAACTGTCTCATTCTCTATTGTCCCCTTCTCCTCCTGCCCTCAGTCTTTCCCAGCATCAGGGTCTTTTCCAATGAGTTGGCTGTTTGTATCAGATGGCCAAAGTATTGGAGCTTCAGCTTCAGCATCAGTCCTTCCAATGAATATTCAGAGTTAATTTCCTTTAGGATTAACTGGTTTGATCTCCTTGTTGTCCAAAGGACTATCAAGAGTCTTCTACAGTACCACAGTTCAAACGCTTCAGTTCTTCTGCACTCAGCCTTCTTTATGGTCCAACTTTCACATCCATAGATGACTACTGGAAAAACCATAGCTTTGACAATACAGACCTTTGTCCACAAAGTGATGTCTCTGCTTTTTAATACATTGTCTAGGTTTCTCTTAGCTTTTCTTCCAAGGAGTAAGTGTCTTTTAATTTTATGGCTGCAGGCACCATCTACAGTGATTTTGAAGCTCAAGAAAATAAAGTCTGTCGCTGTTTCCACTTTTACCCCATCTGTTTGCCATGAAGTGAAAGGACTGGATGCCATAACTGGAGAAACACACATAGAAAGGACTTGAGAATAGTTTCTGGTCAACAGCCAGTAATGACATGAGCTGGGAATTGGATCCTTCCCCAACTAACCTTGAGATGATGGCATCCTTGGCCAGTATTTGATTTCAACACTTATGAGATAGTGAAGGAAAGGATAAGCCAAATCTTGGATGGCTGGTTCACAAAATTGTGATATAGTAAATATTAAGTTACTAGGAATAGATAACTAATAAACTTATAGAAAACACAGTATCATCTGAAAAATAAAGTTCATGCATGAGGAAAGAATCCCTATATCCAAGGAGAGACTTGAGTCTATAGGAAAACAAAAACCAGAATGTGCTTAGCCACACATCCCTGCTTTTATTTCCCAAATCTACTGATTAGATAAATATTTCACTTTCCCCTAGAAAGAATTATTTAATATTAAAAATTGTCCAAATATGACCATATGTTTTTCAGACAACAAGATAGCTAGAATTTGGGAATGCACCCATCTCCCAGCTAAAGTGGAAACCATTTAAATTTCCATAGTACTAGGAGCAGTTTTTTCATGATCTACGATACTGTATCATCCCACAGATCTCAAGTTTCAGGTTCAGGGTAGCAGGTTTTTCAGACAATATTGTAAACAGCAAGCAGTACAAATCCAGAGCACAAAGAGGCAAGTAATCTGTGTGTTTCTCCACTGATAAAGCCCCTTTCGCTTGCTTATCCTAGAATAAGTGTCATCCACAGATGGGTTGTTGTTCCACTGGTGCAGAACCCTTCTTGGGTTTAGTTGATACACTGGCAATGGGGGACAGAATTTCATAAAACTCTGTCTTCTTGTTTCTGGCTTATGAGAGAGCCTTTCCCCCAGTGTAATATATTTCACAATTTATGGTGTGTTAAGTTATGTAGCCATTCCAATCGCTTGCACGACACTCCCTTACTCTCAGTGAGACAGAGAGGCGTGGCTAAGAGGTGAAGATGTGTCAGAAGTCTTTATTTTGTGATGTCCCGATGATTCGAGTGGAACTGTGAGGTCAGTGTTAGGATACCTTCCCCACATCGTATTCACATGCATGTGCACATGAACAAAAAGACCCACACACTTGCCAATGAAAAGTAGAGAAATGTGAAAAGTGACAACGTATTTGGGAGACACAGGCGGGTCTGCAAGACAAGATACAACAGTTAAGTGTAAGAACATGGTGTGGAGGAGTGTCAGAATGCCACATTAATGGGCCAACCTGTTTTATTTTATTGTGTGTGTGTGTGTGTAATAAAGTTTTATTAAAGTATAAAGGAGATAGAGAAAGCTTCTGACATAGGCATCAGAAGGGGGTAGAAAGAGTACCCGCCTGCTAGTCTTCAGCTGGATGTTATATAGTCACTAGCAGTCTGTTAATGAAAGAAAGGAATGTCTTAAAATTCAGAATGGCACCAGGCCCCTCACCCATAAGATGCATTTTGGGATAGTCTTGGGGCCAAATGGTTTATCCTGGGCCATATAATGATTAACTTGAATCTTGAAGAAGGGCAGATCACCATACAAATAGTTTCATTTACATAGATTAGGGGAACAATATCCATAATGGTTTGTCAAGTAGGTTCTGGGCCAAGAGGCAGAACCGACTTGGAGACAGAGTTTGGGGTAAAGGCATAGTACATTAGCATAGCTTAAGACAAACATTTCCATAAGAAAAAGGCATTGGTTATCTCTAGGCTCAAGAATAGCTAACTTCAGGCGAAACCAGGTGTCATTATGGCAACACAGTGTTTTAAGAGAAACCTCCCTTTAAATTTGTATAGAGAAGGAAAAAATGTTGTTAGTTTGTTTCCTTCTACCGCTTAAGAGAGATAAAAATGTCTGACACTTGCAGGCTATTTCCTCCATTTGGAGACCCCTGGCCTTCCTGCCTGTTACCCTCTCATTCCCCCCCTTTCTTTTAGGAGAATTATGTTGCCTAGGGAAAAGGGGCGTCGTTTTCATTCCATAACTACTTCCGAGCTGACAAGGGGCGTTGTCCCTAAATTGGTGAGGCAACATATTCTCCTAATCCTCATATTGAGGATATCTGATCCAGGGGCCCCAAATTGTAGCTGGAGGAAGCTACAGCAGTAGCAGGAGTTTGAGCAACCATTTGTAACTTAAAAGCTTTCATGAGGCTAGAAACAAATCCAGTTATACAGTTACAGAAGCAGGAAACATAGTCATTAAAACAAGTTAAAATCGAAATTAAAAGTCACATTATGTCCATAGTTAAAGTACAAAGTGTTGCACCAGTCCATTTTAGGGTTGGTAGATGTCATCAGATGAAGAAGAGGCATCGCATGTGATTGTTGTCAAAGGTATTCACAGACTTGGAGAAAGTCTTTTCCTTGAAGTGGGGATGTCCACCACAGGAAGCCTTCCACTGACGAAGATGGGAGTGCTCCGCAGACCCAGCAGTTAGACCGATTGTGGAGTGCAGCATAAGAGTGAGCCCAGGACAGGAAGACATTGTCTTGAGGATCCAATGGCAGACTCAGGATTTTTGGAGTCAGCAGTAGACTCACATAGATTATCAGGCCCATCCGCTGCCCTTTGCTTAACTCTAGAGCTCGGGTCAGGGCCACAAGCTCCACTAACTGGGCACTGGTTCCCTGGGGGAGAGATTTTGCTTTCAAAACCTGTTCAGCAGTCACCACGGCGTAACCTGCTTTACGCTTTCCATCCCGAACAAAAGAACTGCCATCTGTAAATATTTCCATGTCAGGATTGTCTAATGGGGTATCCTTTAGATCCTCCTGAGCTGCATAGTTCAAAGTTAGGAATTGAGAACAATCATGATCAGGTGTTTCATTTTCCTTCTCAGGAAGGAAAGTGGCAGGATTTAAATTTCCACAAACTTTATGCTTAGTTACTGGTCCTTCTAACAACAATGACTGATACTTAAGAAGCCTACTGTCTGTCATCCAAATATTAAGCTTAGAATTTAAGATTCCACTCACATCATGAGAAGTCAGTACATATTTTTAAAGCTTCAGGTGCTAATAAAGCCACTGCCCCAATTACTCTTAGGCAGTGGGGCCACCCACGTGAAACTACAACTAATTATCTGCTTAGATAAGCAATAGGTTGATGGTGAGGCCCTCGGGGTTGTGTCAAAACTCCCAATGTCACACCTTTTCTTTCAGTGACAAACAAATTAAATTCTGACCCTGTGGGCAAGCTCAGAGCTGGAGCTTACAGGAGAGCAGTCTGAAGAACCTTAAAAGCCTTTTGAGTTTCTGGAGACCAAACCAGTTTGTCGGTTTGGGCCTGCTGAGTTTCAGCTATAAGTTTATATAAAGGCCGGGCAAGTTCCCCGTAACCCGGAATCCAAATGCGACAGTAACCTGTGATTCCCCAAAATCCTCTCAATTGTCTTAAAGTCATAGGTAGGGGGTGATTTAGTATAGGTTTAATTCTCTCAGGGCCTATGGCCCTAGTCTCTTCTGATATGATTAGGCCCAGATATCTAACCGATTGTTGACAAAGCTGAGCCTTTTCTCTTGATGCCTTGTAACCACAGTCTGCCAGAAAGTTTAAGAAATCTGAGGCTCGCGAACAAGCTTTCTCTGTCTAAGCACAGAGCAAAATATCATCTACATATTGTAACACCACTGCTTCAGAGCTGTTGAAGTTTTGTAGATCTCGTGACAAACTTTGTCCGAATAAGTGAGGACTGTCACGAAATCCCTGGGGCGAAACTGTCCAGGTTAACTGAGAAGCTGGCTGCGTAGGGTCTTCAAATGCAAATAGGAATTGACTTTCCTCCACCAAAGGCACTGAATAGAAGGCATCCTTTACATCAATTACTGAGAAATATTTGGCCCGTTCAGGAATTTCAGACAATAGAGTATAAGGATTAGGCACCACGGGGTGTAAAGGAACTACAGTCTCTTATTATTCGTAAATCTTGAACTAGTCTCCATTTACCATTTGATTTCTTTATACCCAAAATAGGAGTGTTGCAAGGACTGTTACAGGGAATTAATAGTCCCTGCTCCTTTAAATTTTCCATGATGGGTTTTAACCCTTCCTTAACTTCAGGTTTCAGTGGATACTGCTTCTTATGTGGAAATACGTGTGGGTCTTTGAGCTTAACAACTACAGGAATAGCATTTTGTGCTCGACCCACAGATTTTCCATCAGCCCATACTCTAGGATTTACATTTTGTTCAACTAAAGGGAGAGAAAGGGAGGGCTCCATATTTATGAAAACAGAGGCATGGACCTTGCTCAGTATATCCCTTCCCAAAAGGGGTGAGGGAGATTCTGGCACAATCAGAAACTCATGTGAAAACAGCACAGAATCCCAGTTGCAAGATGAAGAATAACTGAAATAATACCTTTTGGCTAGTCCAGACAGTCCCATTACAGAAGCGGATCGAGAAGAAAGTGGGCCAGGGGCTTCAGTAAGCACAGAATAAGTTGCCCCAGTATCTAAAAGGAAATCGATGGTTTGGCCCCCCACAACTATTAATACCCGGGGTTCCTCAGGTGTAATTAGGACGGGAGCTTGTGTGGGGACCTCCGGGCACCTTCAGTCCTGATTGTCTTGAGAGTCTGACCCAGGAGACCTACGCCTCTGGGGGCAGTCTCTCTTCCAATGTGGTCCTTTGCAGACCGGACATGGAGCCGGGGGTGACCTAGATGCCTGAGGGCAATCCTGCTTGAGGTGTCCCTCCTTTCCACAGTAGTAGCAAGCCCATCTGGGCTTTTCACCTGGGCCCCTCTGGGCATTTTTTTTCAGGCTGTTTAAGAACGTTTTTCATAGCCATGGCGAAGGCTTCTGCCTTTTTTTTTGTCTTTTTTTGTCTTTCTTTTTTTTCCTCATATTTCCTACCATAATAGACTGTCTGAGCCAGTTGTAACAGAGTATCTAAAGACTGATTTGGTCCATACGCCTGTTTTAATAGCTTACGGCAGATATCTGGAGCCGACTGAGTGAGAAATCTATCCTTTAAGATCACTTTTCCCTCTTCACTTTCGGGATCAATCTCAGTGAATCTGCGAAGGCCTTCTCTCAGTCTATCTAGGAATTTACCAGGAGCTTCTTTCTCCTCCTGTTCTATATCTGCCAATCTGCCATAGTTTAAAGGCTTAGAACGCGCCTGCCTAAGTCCCTCAAGAATACATCTAACAAAATGACTCTGATCCCATCTTCCTTTAGCTGTGTTGTAGTCCCAGTCTGGTTATATAGTTGGGACCGCCTGATTCCCAGTGGGGAGGGCCGCTATCTCGTTCTCCCTTTTCCCTACTGATTCATTACCAAGGCACTCATCTCCATAAGCAACCACTTTTCCCAAAACTCGAGTCTTTGACTCAGGAGTCAGCGTTTGTCCCAAGATATACATCACATCCTTCCAAGTGAGGTCATAAAGCAGAGTAACACCTTTAAAAGCTCTAATATATTTTTCTGGGTCTTCTAAATAGTCTCCCAGATCCTCCTTTATTCTTTGTATTTCTTGCTAAGAAAAAGGCTTATTAACTCTCACAGACTGATTATTTCTCCCGGTGGGTGTTTCATAAAGAGGCAACAGCTTGTGTGGCTGTTCCTCAGTCTCTCTGGCTGCTCTGCACATATGATCCCAGGGATAGATTGGAGAAACCTGTTTTTCCTCTTCTCTTTGTCTCCTGTCCTCCATCTCATCTCTTACTTCCATGGTCTGAGTTTCTACTGAAACCAGAGTAGTCTGAGGTCGTACTGAGACAGGAGTTGTTTGGACCTCCATGTGGGCAGTTTGAATCCCAGTTTGGAGTCCCCGGTATGGGGGCAAAGTAAGAGGACAGGAGGGAGCTGAAGATTTCACGCCCAAATCTATACCCTTAGGACATAAGTCTGGCATATTCCGCAGAGAGAAAAAGGGCAACACATATGCTACTTCTACCCATTTCCCTTGTTCCTTACAGAACCGGTCTAATTGTAGAACAGTATTATACTTAAGAGACCCTCCAACTGGCCACCATTCGCCGTCCTCCAATGGATACCGTGGCCATGCAGTATCACATAGGAAGACCAGGTGTGTCTTTAAGCCCTGGGGATCAAATCTATCCCAGTTTTTCAGGATACAGTTCAAAGGAGTGAGGCTGGAATTGTTAGCTCCCATCTTGTCCTGAAGGATCCCGGACGAGCCCCCAAGATGAAAGGTTGTTGTTGAATCATGCGAATACACCAGAATTCTTGGCCCCCAGAGGAGAAGAATTCAATCCGGGGCTAGAGACGAGGCTTGATCGCTCAGAGCTTTTGTGTAATAAAGTTTTATTAAAGTATAAAGGAGATAGAGAAAGCTTCTGACATAGGCATCAGAAAGGGGTAGAAAGAGTACCCCCCAACCTGTTTTAAAAATGCCATGTTGCCCAACCCAGGAGGAGTGTTGCCCCTTGAGTTATACAATGCAATGGCCTTAGCAGAGCCTTTAGATGACATCAGTCACTCCTGTCTCCTCCTCTCCTTTCACTTGTCCTATTTTAAGGATGCTAATTTTATGGGTACTAACAAAAAACAAAACAAAACAAAAATGAAACGTCTAAATGAATCCAAGACCTGCCACCAAAGCATTGCTTCTTACCCTCTTATTGTATTTGTGTGGCTGCTCAAAATAAGTAGCAGGATGATTCATTGTAGCCTCTGGAAGTTGTCTGACAGTACTCTATTCCAGTGTTTGACTGAAACTACTTATATCTTGTGTCACTTTCTGCAGTAACTGAGTTTCAAGCAAAGATTAATGCAGTTAGAACATCTTGCAGAAATAGTAAATCACACTTGCATCTGATTGCGACTCTGGAGCTGCCTAGCCTGTGAGTTATTCATGTAGCTCTCCAACATCACTTCCATAAACAGCTATTGTTTCATTGATTGCTAATCATTCTTGCAGAAGTTAGAGTGGGCCCAAGGCCAGGAGAACAACAAGTTTTTATTCAAAGAAGCAAAAGTTTGCAAGATGTACAAACGTCAAGCTACTCCATGTTCCAGACTTTTTATATGGTAATAAACAATGAATGTGCATAGAATATATATTTAGGAAGTTTGTATTTAAAGCTACCATCTATGTAACTTATGTGAGCAGTCCTTTCTAGTATTCAATCTATTATTTAGTTTTCCATAAGTCTCTCTTTAACATATTGGCTGCATTTGACATTGATATTTTTCCTGTGTCAAAAATAAGTGAAAGTCACACAAGTAAATATCACAAGGAGATTCGTCAGGAAGACTAATCACTTCTTGCTTTATTTTTTAATTACCTATTCCCAGAAGATAATATTTCTAAAACAATTTAATTTATAATATCAAAATCAATATTTTGCTCTTTGTCTTTTAACCATTAAAAACATTTCAGGGATGTAATGGTACACACACCAAAAGCCCTTTAAACACAGGTACTCTAGAAAAGTGTGTTTCACATGGGAGAGACTCGAAAGTTCTCTTGAATTGTGGACTTCCACAGTCTAGCAGGACCACGTGACTTCCTTGAGCTTTTCAGTGATGCTCATTTAGATGTGGGAAACTTTACCTAACAGTAATAGGTAAAGAAGACATTTCATTTGAAGTCTTCATTTCTCTCACTATAGGACCAAGACAATTTTGATTTCCAACTTCTTTATTGTATTGCTCAACTAATCTTTGAAATAAAGTTGAGAGGAAATCATCCTCGGGAACGTCAACCTAAAACCTGAATGTGCATCAGACACCCTTTCCTGCTTGGTTTTCAACAGTCAAAATGTTAATGCATCTTTTGTAGTCAGGGGAAATGTCTTGAGCATCTTCTTCCATTGCTTATTGTCTAATGAGGCTCAGTGGCTAATTGTCTAAATTAAAAGTGGCATAACTAGACAGGTGATGGGAAAATAGTTGCCTTGGGTAAATTGCAGGCAAAGAACTTCAGAGAAATTTTTTTTTTCTCCATTTTATGACTCTGTTGACATCATGTTCTTTTACTCAAGGTCATTGCAGTCATGTCCATCAACTATTGCAGGTTAAATCTGAAATCTCTGTTTACTTCCATTGCTGACATTCAATTTCCTCCTCAAATCAAGTCCTTTATCTTCTATTATCCACAGTTTCAGAGATTGAATTATGCTTCCCATTCATCTTCCATGTCAAGCAGGGGGCTTAATAAAAGGTGGACAATGCTAGGACTCATCATCTAGTGAGTCTAAGTGGACTTAAGGTAGCACATCTCTTCTTGATTATGAAGTTCAATTTAGGATCAAGTAGCCTTAAAATTGTCAGGTTAAACTGGTAAAACACAAATTCCCTTGCCAATGTTAAGGACCTGGACAGATTGTGTGAACTGAGGTGTGGGATCCAGAAATTAGGAAAGCTTAAGAGTAGGGTGACAAAGCGAGCAAATGGAAAGCTATGTGAAATGGTCTCAGAAGTGTGCCAGACAATCATGAGGGTGAAGCTTTTGTTATGGTGTTACTGCCCTTATATGAAGAGACGCAGCAGAGTGTGGCTCTCTCTCTGCCCTCCACCATGCAAGGATACAGGGAAAAGTGGACTTCAACAACAAAGATGTGGGCTCTTATCAGACACTAGTTCTGCTAGTACATTGATCTTAGTCATCGCAGATTCCAGATCTGAGAGAAATAAATTAATGTTGCTCAGGTCACCCAGTCTATTGTGATTTTTTATAGCACCCTGAACTAAGATGCTACTGAATTCCATTATTTTGCTAATCTCATTTAAAGGACATGCTAAATAAACATTTATCTTCAGGAAACAGATAAATTGGTGTATGTTGTCATATAATGTATTTTAATCATTTAAAAAATTTTATTTAGCTAATAGGGAAAGAGAAAACCAGTCTTTAATATCCCTTTAGTCCATACAAAAAAAAAAAAAAACAAACTTGGAGCTGTAAGGATGGAACAGAATTGCCCTTGAAAAGTGCTAAGGCAGAATAATCTTTATGAACCATCTCCACTTTTGTACTGTCTGAAAATGATCCACTGCTCCAATATTATCCCACAATAACCAAGAAGCTAATACGCTTAGTGCATAAAGTCTAAACAACCTGAAAATCCACAGCAGTACTGTAGAATGTAACTTTCTGCAATGTGGAAAAGAGTCTATAGCTGCACTGTCCAATATATGACTACTAAGCGATTGAAATATGGATAGTTCAGCTGAGGAAGTGACTTTTAAAATTGTATTTAATTTCAGTTAATTTAAATTTCAATATCCACTTGTACTGGATATATTGGACAGTGACAGTTCTATAGTTTCAGCATTGTCTGCCTTACCTTCTTACAGAGACTTTTGAATTATTCAAGCCTGACAAATATGTCTCAGGTTAATTTTGCACTATTGTTCAGGCTTATGAACCCAATTAAGATATAGATTATATGGATTTATTTTACCTTTAATTCTCATTAAAAACTTTTACCTTATACACACATATTCACACCCGTCCATCTTACTTACCAACATGTTTATATAAAAACACAGTCTTAATTTAATGGTAAAAGAAATCCACAGACTTCAAAGGATGTCTTATGGTATCTAGGCAGCAAGGGTTTTCACTCCTGTTTATTTTGAAAAAAGCTATTAGAGTCAGGACCAACTTTTATTCAGTAAACTTATCTTCTAAAATAGCTATAAATACTAGCAATTCATATGGGAAATTGAGTTTGTGTGGAAAGTTAGAGCAGAAAATGTAAGAAACAAGACTCTGGAAAAATATAGATTATGGTTCCTTGTGCATCCAGCTGTGGAGAGTCATCATGGCTAGGGGAATCAGCATGCTCCTAAAGATCATAAAAACCTGCATTCCAGTCCCAATTCTACCACTCATGGCTATGTGATGACACTGTCCAAGTAAAAGACTTCTCAGAATCTGAGATTTTTTATCTGTAAAGGAAGATATTCTTGATTCTTAAAATCATTGGGAAGATGAAATAATATGTAAATAGTATTTAACAGAATTTAAATACTTTAATTCCTTGCCTATTTATTTTAAGGCAAATATTTTGAAACATCTGAAAATTGATTGAAGCTGTATATCTTCCAGAAATACTCATCAATCAGACATTTCTGTGAAATAAAATTCAGTGGGACTTTGTAAGCAGGCTCTATAAAACCAGGGTATCTCCATGCTCCAGCCAGATGGCCACATGCTGAAGGGAGAAATAAAAAAAGGTTCTTTTTCAGAAAATCCTCTTTCATTGGTTCCTTCATTAGGATTCGGCAAAACGCCATTGCAACAGATGGCTATGAATACAGGCAACCAAAGAGGCTGTGCTTGTACCCCAAGTCTTGGCATATGGCACCAGATCCTCTCACCAGGCTGTCAAAACAGCTGCTGCCCACTGTCCCCACCTGCCATTACAAAGCTCTGCCAAGGGTGTCCGAATTTAGAGAAGAACCTGCTGCCAGGCAATGTTCCTGTATTAGAAGCCATACCTTTGCCTTTTGAGCAGTAGAGACCCTTTTCAAATCATTACTTACACTTCCTGAGGATGAAGGACATATTTAACCATTCAGGTACATCTATCCTTTCATTAATATTGAGGGAAAAGCAAATTTTTGTAGAATAAAGTGGATAGAGCCGTATTCAAATCTCAACTTGACAATGTATTTGCAGTTCAAAAAAGTTATTTAACATCTTTGATCTTTAGTTGTCTCTTCTTCAAGTGGAAAAAAAAATCATACTTGATAGAAGTGTAGTGATTAGAAATATTGATTCAAATGAGAATTGTGGTGGTCACAATAACAGTAGTGGTCACAGGAGGAACAATGGTGATACTTAACATTACCAAAGTAGTGCTCAAAATTCTCCAAGCCCAGCTTCAACAGTACATGAGCCATGAACTTACAGATCTTCAAGCTGGATTTAGAAAAAGTAGAGGAACCAGAGATCAAATTGCCAACATCTGCTGGATCATCAAAAAAGCAAGAGAGTTCCAGAAAAACATCTACTTTTTTTTTTATTGACTATGCCAAAGCCTTTGACTGTGTGTATCACAACAAACTGTGGGGAGTTCTTAAAGATGGGAATACCAGAGCACCTCACCTGCCTCCTGAGAAATCTGTATGCAGATCAAGAAGCAACAGTTAAAACTGGACATGGAACAACAGACTGGTTCCATACTGGGTAAGGAGAACATCAAGGCTGTATATTGTCACTCTGCTTATTTAACTTATATGCAGAGTACATCATGTGAAATGTTGGGCTGGAATCAAGATTGGAATCAAGAATCAAGTTGGAATCAAGATTGCTGGGAGAAATATCAATAACCTCAGATATGCAGATGACACCACCCTTACGGCAGAAAGATAAGAAGAATTAAAAAGCCTCTTGATGAAAGTGGAAAAGGAGAGTGAAAAAGTTGGCTTTAAGCTCAACATTCAGAAAACTAAGATCTTGGCAGCTGGTCCTATCACTTCATGGCAAATAGATGGGGAAACAATGGAAAAGGTGAGAGACTTTATTCTTCGGGGCTCCAAAATCACTGCAGATGGTGACTGTAGGCATGAAATTAAAAAACACTTGCTCCTTGGAATAAAAGCTATGACCGAGCATATTAAGAAGCAGAAACAAAGGTCCATCTAGTCAAAGCCATGGTTTTTTCAGTGGTCATGTATGGATGTGAGAGTTGGGTTATAAAGAAAGTTGAGCGCCAAAGAATTGATGCTTTTGAACTGTGGTGCTGGATAAGACTCTTGAGAGTCCCTTGGACTTCAAGGAGATCCAACCAGTCCATCCTAAAGGAAATCAATCCTGAATATTCATTGGAAGGACTGATGCTGAAGCTCAAGCTCCAATACTTTGGCCACCTGATGCAAAGAACAGACTCATTGGAAAAGACCCTGATGCTGGGAAAGATTGAAGGTGGGAGGAGAAGGGGACGACAGAGGATGACATGGTTGGATGGCATCACTGATGCGATGGACATGAGTTTGAGTAGGTTTTGGCAGTTGGTTCTGGACAGGGAAGCCTAGAGTTCTGCAGTCCATGGAGTCGCAAAGAGTTGGACACGACCAAGTGACTGAACTAAATTGACCATTTGTTGAACTTTTATTATGTATGAGATATGATTCTAAGTATTTCTACAAGAGTAAGTTATTTAATTCTTAAAGCTACCTCACAAACAGATGAATAGTTAGGAAACAGATAAAGAAACTGAAGCAGAATGAATTTAAATAATATGTCCAGGATTACAAAGCTAGAAAGGTTTGAAATGGAGATTAAAACCCAGGCAGTCTACCTCCAGAGCCTGCACACTTAATATCATCACTGCAAGTGTTAAAGGAATGGTAAGTATTTTCATGGGGGGAAAAAAAAGATTCACAGGAAATTGAGTATGTTAATGAAATCTCCATTGGTGAAAAGCAAATGACAGCTATAGGGTCTGTGAATGATTTCTAACTGGCACTTCTTGCTTAGGCAAGAAAATTTGCTAAAAGAAGGATAATTCAAAGTCACTGCTTTTTATGGGAACCCAGAAATAGTGCTACGAAAGTCAAAATCATTACAGGCATATTACAAAGAAGTATAATTTAAGCAATTGAGCAAATCCTGAAAGAATTGTTTTTATATTTTAATTGCTAACAGAATAAATTTAGTTCATGGATTTTATATTCTTAAATTTACATTTGATATTAATGCTAGTCTATTTATGTGATTTTATATACAGTACATTAAATGCAGCCTGACCTGATGAAATTGATTTTATTAAATCTGGAAAAAATTAACCACTTGTTGAAACTGGATTGGTCTCACATGTATATTTAAAACCTCTTTTAAACAGGTAAATATCTTTATTTTCTTCTATGAAGGACTATAGACTTAAGGAGAGGAATATCAGTTGATATCTACAACAAAGTTTAAAATAGATTCATTTAGATTAACTTTTAAACCTATAGAATTAACATCTTCATTGTGCTTACTTTGAACATTTAGAACATGCAACACATCCTTTAGTTATAAATGCAATAAATCCTAAAGAATATATCTTGATGCAGTATAAAGCCTGTAATGAGAAAGAATGTTAGGGAGGTAGACACAGACTGAAATAGAAACACATACAATTAGACAAAGGGACATTAAGAGGGAACAGATAAGAGAAAGAAGCTGCACAAGAAACAAGGAAGAAGACCCCAGTTCTCTCTTCTTTAAATTCAGATCTGCTTGGGTTCTCCCTTCCCCTAGCTCTGTCCAAAAATTGTATCTATAAGATCTCAGAGGTCTAGTCCTACCTTGCCTCTTGCATAGTATCTTCATTTAGTTGGGTTGAATATTTTAGATCATTTCATAGTCATGTATGGTATGATAAGCTGAATAATGTCTCCCTAAAGATGTCTGTGAACTAATCCTGAGAATTTTGAATATATTACCACACATAACTGGTGACTCAGACAGTAAAGAATCTGCCTGCAATGCAGGAGACCAGGGTTTGATACTTGGGTCAAGAAGATCCCCTAAAGAATGGAACAGCTACCCACTCCAGTGTTCTTGCCTGGAGAACTCCATGGACAGAGGAGCCTGGTGGGTTATAGTCCATGGGGTTTCAAATATTGGACACAACTGAGCAACTAATATTTTTGGGGAGGGACATCCCAGGTGGCCCTAGTGGTAAAGAACTTGCTTGCCAATACAGGATACATAAGAGATGTGGGTTTGATTCCTGGGTTGGGAAGATCCCTTGGAGCAGGAAATGGCAACCCACTCCAGTATTCTTGTCTGTAAAATTCCATGGACAGAGAAAAGAAGACTGGAGGACTATAGTCCATGGTGTCACAAAGAGTTGAGCACATAACACACACATGACAAAAGGGAATTGACAGATATGAATAAATTAATGATCTGTAGATAGGGAGATTACCCTACATTACCTGGGCAAGTACAGTGTAATTTCAAAGTCTTCATAGGAAAATAAAAAAGGAAGATCAGAGTCTGAGAGACAGAAATCTGACAAAGGATGCAGAATTATATATCCTTTGTCAAATCCCACTGTCATTAGAAACTAAAAAAGGCAAAGAAACAGTTCTTTGATAGAGCTTCCAGAAGGAATGCCAACTTAATCACCCATTTTGGACTTCTGACCCCAAATGATCAGAAAAAAATTGTGTTGTTTTAAGCCATCTAAGTTTGTGGTGATTTATTACAGAAGCAGTGGGAAACTCATATAGAAGGCCTAGCCTAGAATTAATTTTTTATCACTACAAAATATAGAAATCTCTGTTTATAGATTTTCAAATGCTCATTTTCCCCCAAATCTTGAGGACCTAGTGTGGATAAATAACTACAACACTATCCCAAATAGGAGAAAGTGTGTTTTTCCAGGAAAAAAAAAAAAAGACAGTAACTAGATTAAACTTACCTCATCTGTTCAAGAAATATCCTCATTGATAGATTCCACCCAGGATGTAGAAAGTTGAAAAGTTGCTCTGGCCTAAAAAAATTCTTAAAAGCCAAAATAATCTAAAAATCATACTTTTCTTAAATTTATCCAAGAGTTAGAGTTGCAGGATGGATAACTTGCCTGAAATGTAAAGAAATATAAGTACATCCCTGAAGAGAAGAAGAAAATGACTGACGGACCTTGAGAAGAGCATGGGGGACGGTTGAGGTCAGCAAACAACTGGTAAGAACAATTCAACTACAATTATTAATGAATCTTTAAAGGCCAATTCTGGGCTGGTATGAAGATAATAGAGCCTGGAAGATTCATACACAAGAGAAGTGCATACCCACTGGGATATTCTCTGTGGATCTTCATGAAGTGTTCAAGGGAAAGAGTAGGGACAGGGCAGAAGACCAGAGAAATGGGCAGAAGGCCAGATAAATACTCCTTCCATGATTCAGAACTCAAAGAATCATATAATCCCACATGAACTTTTAAAAAATGATAACTCTGTGTTTAACTTAAAAAAAAAAAACTTTTATTTTACATTGGGATATAGGCAATTAACTTTGTTGTGATAGTTTCAGGTGAACAGAGAAGGAACTCAGTCATACATATATATGTATTCAAACTTCCCTCCTATCCAGGCTGCCACATAATATTGAGCAGAGTTCCAAGTACTATACAATAAGTTCTTTTTGGTTATCCATTTTAAATATAGCAGTATGTACATGCCCATCCCAGACTCCCTAACTGTCCCCGATCCCCTGCAACCGTTAAGTTCATTATCTAAGTCTGTGAATCTCTTTTTGTTTTGTAAGTTAATTTGTATCATTTCTTTTTAGATTTCATATATAAGGGAAAAGCTGAGCGCCAAAGAATTGATGCTTTTGGACTGTGGTGTTGGAGAAGACTCTTGAGAGTCCCTTGGACTGCAAGGAGATCCAACCAGTCCATTCTGAAGGAGATCAGCCCTAGCATTTCTTTGGAAGGAATGATGCTAAAGCTTAAACTCCAGTACTTTGGCCACCTCATGTGAAGAGTTGACTCATTGGAAAAGACTCTGATGCTGGGAGGGATTGGGGGCAGGAGGAGAAGGGGACAACAGAGGATGAGATGGCTGGATGGCATCACTGACTCAGTGGACATGAGTCTGAGTGAACTCTGGGAGTTGGTGATGGACAGGGAGGCCTGTCGTGCTGCAATTCATGGGGTCCCAAAGAGTCGGACACGACTGAGTGACTGAACTGAACTGCACTGATACAATGTTTCTCCTTCTCTGTCTGATTTGTTTCACTTAGTGTGATAATCTCTAGGTCATGTTGCTGTAAATAGCATTATTTCATTCTTCTTAACAGCTGAGTAATATTCCATTGTATATATGTACCATAGCTTCTTTATCCATTTCTCTGTCGATGGACATTTAGGTTACTTTCATGTTTTGGCTATTGTAAACAGTGTTGCAATGAACATCAAGGTACATATATCCTTTGAGATCATGTTTTTCTCCTGATGTATGCCCAGGATTTTTTATTAATAGAAATATCTTTGCCTTTTCCTTTTTAAAAACTTGATTTATTTAATTATTTTTTGCTATGATGGGTCTTCACTGCTGTGTGTAGGTTTTCTCTAGTCTCAGCAAGTGGACTGTAGAGCATGGACTCAGTAGCTGTGGCACACAGGCTTGTTCTGTAACATAATCCCACATGAACTTTTGTCCCCTAAGAAGGAAAAAAAAAACACTTGAATAAATAGGTGAGAGTTAGTTCTGTCATTCCCAAGGCACAGACTCATTGCAGTAGGAAAATATAAAGGAAAGATAGAGGAGGAGGAAGTCATCTTTCCCTTTTAGAGGAAATCAGTTAATCATTTTGGTCATAGTCTCTTACCACTCAGGGAAGGAGAGAGATCACAGGAGCTTTTTAAGACAAACCTCAACCAGAGCAACTGCAACATATATCTGTTGCCCACCCCACACCAGGCTACCAAATATTGAGGAACAAGTAACAGAAATGCAATGTTGTGAGGGGAGAGACAAAGGAGAGAAATCGGAGGTACAGGCACACAGGGAAGCCTTAAAACTGAGGGTGGAGCAAAATCATTGAAAAAATTCTTCTGACAAACTATCACACCCTTTAAACACAAGGTAAGGTTAGAGGAGTTGTAAATAGGTGCCTCACTGGAGATAACCAATAGTAACAATAAAACCCAAAACTAGCCCTCTGACTAGACTGACCCAACAGCTACCTCTCCCAATAATGGTCTATGAAATGTAGCCAGGGGGAAAAAAAAAAATAAATAATATACATACAAAACAATAAAAATAACATTCTCAGAAAATAGAAAAAAACTAATAAAATCAAAAGCTGTCCCTTTGAAAAGATCAATAAAATATTTTAAAATAAGTTTAAAATAGGTTTATATCCTAACCATTCTGATCAGGAAAAAACAAAGCAAACAAACAAGCAATATGAGATAAAAAAGGAATATCATTGTAGACACTACAGACATTATAAGAAAAGTAAGGGAATACTATGAGTATTTTCATGTTAAAAATCCATCAATACAGATAAAATGAAAAAAAAATCCTTGAAAGGTACAAATTGCCAAATTCCACTCAAAAAAAAAAAAAAAAGTAACTTCAATAACCTAAACCATATAAAATTTCCAGATGAAAAATTAGGAGAAAATGTTTTGACTTTGAGTTAGAGACCTTGGATATATCAACAAAGTCACAACTCATTAGATAAATTACAAATTTGACTTCATCAAAATTAACATTTTCTACTTTTCAAATGGAAATATTAAGAGAATGAAAAGACAAGCCATAAAGCAGAAGGAAAATATTTGCAAATAACTAAGATTCCATTTATATGACATTCTGGAAAAGGCAGAACTGTTGAAACAGAAAAAGGATTAGTGGTTGCAAGAGGCTTGAGGTGGAGAGAAGATATGACCACAACCTTTTCTAAGGCTGCTGTATGATTTTATGTATTTGTCAAATCTCATAGAATTATTCACCAAAGATGTTAAATTTCACTGTACCAAGTAAAAAGAAATTCTCATTTGAATTGCAGAGATTTACAAATCAGACAAAGTCCCTCTTTTTTAGAGTGCAGATGACACTGGAGAAAATGGACAGTAGACAATTAAATATGCAAACACATAATACAATTGCATTTGGCTGAGTCATTTATACTAAGAAGTGCAATAAAAAATAAGGCAGGCCAAAACAGTGTGCTTTCCAAACTCATTCATGTAATGGTAAATAATAAATAATAACAATATTTAACAGCACATTGAATTAAGTGAGCTAAGGCTGTTTTTCATCAGAAGGAATTGTTAGTGGCTTGGGGACAGGAAGACACAGTCTCCCCAGGCATTGTCTGCTTATCCCAAGAAGTAAGGGGATCTATACTTGGCAGCTGTTACAATTTATGCTTCATAGACTAGAGAATTCTTCAGTAAAGGAATGGATTGGGAGCTGGCCTCTGTTTTACATAGGGTGGTCAGGTGAAACCTCTGGAGACACAACATTTGAAAAGAGACCTTGATGAAGGAAGCAAGTCCTGAAAAAAAAATCATCTGAGGAATAATTGTTTCAAAGAAAGAAAGAGCAATCACAAAGGATCTCATTCCTGGGAAGGAAATTCTGCAAGTGAGGGAAAGAACAAGAACTATAGGACTGGAGATATGTAACCAATGTAAAACCTTATAGAGGTTAAAAGGCAAGATTAAGGAGGTGGTCAGAAGTCATATCATGCAGACTTTAGAGGTTATAGAAGAGAGTTGGAGTTTATTTATGTGCAAAATCAGCCATTAGAATGTTTTGAGAAAGGAGTAGAGTGTTATTATTTATAAATTAAAAGATCAATATGACTTTTGGACCAAGAGTGTTTAAGATTCGAGATGTAAAGGCAAAGAGATTGGTTAGAGGTCTAGTATATTAGTGCAGGTGAATAACAAGAGAGGCTTAGCTTACTGTGTTAGCGGGAGAGGGGTGAAAATTGATTAGATTCGATTCAGTTCAGTTCAGTTCAGTCGCTCAGTCGTGTCCAACTCTTTGCAACCCCAGGAATCGCAGCACGCTAGGCCTCCCTGTCCATCACCAACTCCCGGAGTTCACCCAAACTCATGTGCATCGAGTCGGTGATGCCATCCAGCCATCTCATCCTCTGTCGTCCCCTTCTCCTCCTGCCCCCAATCTCTCCCAGCACCAGAGTCTTTTCCAATGAGTCAACTCTTCCCATGAGGTGGCCAAAGTATCAGAGTTTCAGCTTTAGCATCAGTCCTTCCAAAAAACACCCAGGACTGATCTCCTTTAGAATGGACTGGTTGGACCTCCTTGCAGTCCAAGGGACTCTCAAGAGTCTTCTCCAAATTAAGAAAGCAATCTAAAAATATCCCAAATGCTGTTGGATTAGATATGGGTATGACGGTAGAAATGACATTAAATGCTTCCAAGATTTTTAATCTTAACAACTGATTACAGTGATGTCATTTAGTGAAACTTGGAAGATTAAGGAAAAGCATATTGAGAGATTTGGTTCTGGTTATATTAATTCAACATACCTATTAGGTATCTGTGAAGTGATGTGAAATACAGAGATAGATATAGAGAATGTAACTTTGGAAGTCATCAATATATTGATATATGTTTACTAATTTGTTTAAACCATGGAGGTAGATGAGATCATGTAACAAAGGGAATATAGACCAAGAAGAGAAAAGTACTGAGTCCTCTCCACTTCAAAATCTTGAACAAAAAGTACACTTGGAATTAGCAAAAAGACTTACGGAGAAGACAGTGGAGAAGAGAAACACCATGTAAGCCTGGTATTCCAGAAGTCAGGTGAACAAAAATGTTTCCAAAAGGATTAAGTGACTGACCAAATAAATGCTCATGAACATTCAAGTATTATGAGAACTGAGAATTAAATAATGGATTTGAGAAACTGTTAGGCACAGTGACCATGACAGTTAGTGGAGTAATGGGAACAGAACCTAGTTGAAGTGACTTAAAGTGACAATTAGGTATAGAACCTGGGGGTGTAGTTTTTGAGTCACATACTCTTACAAGGAACAGAGAAAAACATTGTAAGATAGTAGACACTGCAGTATCTTTAAGGCTCATGGGAATGAACCAATGGAAGAGGAAAAAATAATGATGCAGGAAAGAGGAAGAGTAATTGCAAAGACTATGTCTTCAAGTAACCCAGTCCAGTGATCTTGCCTGGAGAATCCCAGGGACAGGGGAGCCTGGTGGGCTGCCGTCTATGGGGTCGCACAGAGTCAGACACGACTGAAGCAACTTAGCAGCAGCAGCAGCAGCAAGTCTTCAAGTGGCTAAGGTGGATAGGGTTCAGCTAGCAAATTTAAGAGCAGGAACAAAACAGGAGTGGGAAAAAAAAAAGCAACAACAACAACATTTGTATGAGTTATTTACAGATTGACTAAATCAGAGACAGAGAAAGCTCAAAGGCAAAGATGTAACTGGGAAAAAGAGAGGGAATTAAGAGCTGGGAGTCCTGTTGACTAGTGAATGGAATCCAGTGGGGCTGGAGCTGTAGACTACATTCTTCACAGGTCTGTTTCACAGAGCAAATTTAGTAATTCTCTACATATTCATTTTAAGTCAAAGAAATCAATACAATATTGTAAAGTTAAAAAATAAAATAAAATAATAAAAAAATTTAAAAAAAAGAATTTTCTGGAAACTTCACAATGACTTTGAACAAAGAGCAAAAATTCCCCCATTGCTACCAAAAATGCCTGGATAGACAGCTTTTAGATGGCTAAGTGAGACAGATTACAGTGTATCCTAAATCTATTCCATTCTTTAGGTATTCAACTAAGAGAAAGGATAAGGTCACAAAAAAATTCTAGATGTCTGATTTAAATGGAAATGTCCCCCTTTTTTTTATAGTCTTTTTGCAGGAACCTCTGATTGAAGTCTAGTATAGCAAGTAGTCCAGATTCAGTCTTCTTATTTCTCAATAAACTTCTTATGAAAACCTCTCTTCTTTCTAGGAATATAATCTTTCATTTGGGGAAACTGTATCTCTTCTCCAACTAAAAATAAGCAGTTTTAGTAAGAGTTGCTATACTTTCTGAGGTCACAGGAGAGAGGAAGAGAATGGTGGTGGGAAGATATGATTCAAGCAGAGTATTTTCTCAGAAAATTTTAATTTAGAATAAATTTTAAAATATCTTTTCTATAGCAACAAAGTTGGAAAATGTGAGCTTGAGAAGTGACAGGCTCATTGAGAATATTGGTTCAAGAGAATGAGGCTGACAAGGCAGAAGCAGGATGAATGATGAAGGTGGAATCCTGACAGCATTCAGTCCATAGCTCAAGGGCCCCCACATTTCATGCCCTTTGCTTATATGATCTCAATTTATGTTTATGGATCTCAATTTTTCATTTATAGGCTTATAGATTTCAATATGTTTATAGATCTCAATTTTCCCCTAAGTCAGTTATTATCTCTTCTTCATCTCAAGCACAAGAAATCCTAAATAATATAAAAATGAATACCTGCAAAAAGAACTATTGCAAGTGATACATCCATCCTGGGAAATTTATGATATGCAATAGTAAAATCACTATTGAGACTATCATCGATTAATACAAGGACACAAACCCTGGGTTCCTTATAGCTAAAGCTGTACAGAATTTGGTAGAAAAATACCAGATGTTGGAGTTTTTGCCTTTGTCCTGTGTCCATTAGTAGGCGGGAGACAAGTTAGCACTACTGAATGCAGACAGAAAAGAGCAAGAGAACTATTTTGCTCACTTTTCAGACTCTGCTCAATAATCCCAGAGTATGTAACATCAGAGAATTATGTGCCTATTAAATTACATGTGCCAAATCCTCTTCTACATTTCAAATGGATGTGATATTCAGAAATGCAGATACCAAAAAGCCGGAGGATTTGGCAAAGCATGATCTCAGCAGACATCTCCCTGCCAGGCAGAGGTGGTAATGCCTTGCTGTAAACTGCACTGATAGAATTGGAGGTAGCCTGGGGCAGAGAGCAGATTAGTTCTGTGTCAGTATCCCAATCAAGGCAGAAGCAGAGGCTGAGGCCTTAATCCAAGGCCATGAAGACTCAGGCAAGTTCCCGGAGTCTGTTACTATTTCAAAGCGTGAATGAGACAAATAGAGTCAAGATAAAAGATTATGGCTAAGCAATATTTTGTAATTGTCATTCACCAGCTGAACCCCACACAATGAAATCATCTCACATTTAAGTTGGATTTAAGAAGGTTAGATTGCTAGAAAACCTCAAAAATGCCAAGGTATGCATATGCCCAAGGCAATTCCTCAATTTCTGTATGCTCATCAAAGGGACAGGGCTGATGGATCCTAAAGCATGCTCTGGGAGTATACTACTAATTTGGAAGTTACTAACTACTTGTGCTATTAAATTTATTAAAATTTAAAATAGTAAAGATTCTGTTCCTCAGTCACACTAGTCCTATTTCATGTATACATGTTGTTGGCGGTTAACACATCAGTTACTGCCGAAGAACATTTCTAATATCTCTCACTGTTGGGTAGTACTGCTCTAAGAAATAAATGACCAAACCTCCTGATGGGTGAAAATAATGAGAAACAGCACAGTTTTCAAACAGAGGAAGCAGGATCTGGGATGGCCACCATGGCTCAGCACACAACATACTACCAAGACAGGAAAGGTTATCAGCAATGGTCCCATCACCCAAGGCCTTCTAGCCCCGTTATTCGCAAAACTATCCAAGTCCAGCTGAATATGATATATGTTCCGGAGTAGTGAACATTACAAGCTATAGCCACTTCCCTCTTTTGTAATTGAGAAAGTTTAGTTGAAATTTCTTTTTAAAAAAATTGTCTCCACCATTAAATATTTGGGGGCAATGCAAATAGTCAAGGAGTCATACCTTGGTAACTGACCATCACTGAGAAGTAGCAGTGAATTCTATATTTTCCATTAATTGCGGGACTCCTGTCAGAGTTTTCTGATAAGTAAACCCTAGAGAGGCAGCACTTATGAACAGGCTCAGCCATTAGAGAAAGGAAATGAAATTAGAATCAATATATAGAAAGATAGATCTCCTGGAGAGAGCAGACAGCCATTGGAATAAACACAAAAGAAACAAAATCACTTAGCAAAACTTAATCAGATTGTAGAGTTTATTTAAGGAAATATATTTTTATATATTTATAAATTAAATACAATTGAGTATATCAAGGAAAGAACATTCACTACTAAAATCTTAATGCCCTAGAAGACATTGAGATATAGAAATATCTCAAAGATGGCATAAATGCAAAGTAATAGAAATAATAAAGAAAAAGAGTCAGATATTTGGATGCATTTGAAGAAAAGTTAACTGATCAAAAAAAGAAAAAATTGATCATAGAAGAAAAATGAATAGATAGGCAAAAAAATATTATTAAACAAATATAAGACAGAAACTTCTCTAAGTTGAGGAAGCATGTGAATTTACAGTTTTAAAACATATACAAAATTCTGGGCAGGTTTTGTGGGTAAAATTCCTGAATTTCAAGAATAAAGAAAAAGTCTACTAGTTTTTTAGAAGAAAAGCAAAAAAAAAAAAAAAATCTATAAAGAAAACATAAGTGGTTCTGGCATCATATTTTGCAAATCAAAAAAATATATTTATGTATTTATTTATTTTTAGGAAATCTCATTCACTCTTCCCCCCCCTCCAAAAAGGCTCTATAGAGGTCAACTTTCTGGGTTATTCTTATGTCTAAGGTTTTTTGTTGTTTATTTGTTTGTTTTTGTTTCATTTTTTGTTCCACTTGGGACATAATTTATTATTGTCATTTAGTCGCTAAGACTTATGTGACTCTTTTGCAACACCATGAACTATACCCTGCCAGGCTCTTCTGTGTCCAAGATTTTCCTGGCCGGAATACTACAGTGGGTCACCATTTTCTTCTCCAGGGGATCTTCTCGACCAAGGATCCAATCTGCATGTGTTGCATTGGCAGGAGGATTCTTTACCACTGAGCCACCTTGGAAACCTGTCAAGACACGGTTTAGGTGCTTATATAATTCTCTGTGTGTATGTTAGTGACTCAGTAATGTCCGACTCTTTGTGATCCTATGAACTGTAGTCCCCCAGGCTCTTCTGCCCATATTATTCTCCAGGCAAGAATATGGGAGTGGGTAGCCATTCCCTTCTCCAGGGTATCTTCCTGACTGTGGGATCAAACCCAGGACTCCCACACTGCAGGCAGATTCTTTAATGTCTGAGCCACCAGGGAAGCCAAACTTAAAGGCCAGGCTCACCCGAAATTTGAATTCAGGACCCTCGCACACAAAATAAGAATCACACCCCCAAACCAATAAACTGACACTCATTATATAATTCCAACCACAAATTATTTTTCTCATAACCTTAAAAGTTCTATCTCTACTATATTCTAGCTTCATTTTACTTAGAATGCAAATTAAAAGAGTTAACATCACCAAAATTGTGGAGAAGGTGATCCTAGCCTCTATCACTCAAGAAAGATAAACAATTAGACAGCTATCCACCAACAAAAATATATCTGAGCTAACTCAGGAATCCACTTAAAGAGCTTCAGCAACAGAGCAGAGCCAAAAAATTAAAAAAATGAAAGAAACTTGTGACTAACCACACAAAAAGAGTAGGAAGAAAAGTTTCTTTAGCATGATGAGCCCCTGCCCCACAAAGGCAGGCACTACTCATGGCCGAAATGGAAATTCCCCTCACTGGGAAAAGAAGAATGAATGGGATGAGTGACCAGCTTCCTCAGATTTCTGGGGCATTGCACAAAAGACCTGACTCAATTTCATCATACACCGAGACCAGCTGAGACATCTAGAGATTGAAAAGAACAAGGTAAAAAGGCAGGGGCGACCAGTATCAAGCATGTGGTGGTGACCATAAATCCCAATAGCCTACTCTGAAGAGGACCACAGTAGCCTTTGTGGCTGAGCATCTCAAGAGCCTTTATCAATGCTGTGGATACCCAGAGCTTAGCTCCATGAGAACCCTGCTGTAGAACCCAGCATACAGCTCTGCTGAGGACCCCACAGCTTTTTCCACTGAAGAAAACGGCCAGTAAAGCAGCTGCACACTCCCCCAAGTTTCACAACTGAGGGCCCACAAGTCTTTGGGTTCACAGACTCCAGCTATTTGAGTTCCTCTCCATCCCACCTACCAGAGCTACTCCAACTGGCCCTGCCATGGATGTCCTGGGCCCTGGAATCCATGTCAGCAGACAGTCCTGGGCTTCATGGCTATACAAGTATACAGTGCTAGTCCAGGCCTCTGTGGTCAACACCCACCGCTATGCATGGACCCGCAGCTAGTCCTATAGCCACAAGTGTATGTATTCATAACCTAGGTCCCAGAAGCTGCCCAAACACCCAGAGACAGCCCTAAGTACTGTCATTGGATTTCACTGCCAGGCATGCCTGGGGCCATCCTCTGCAGTAGTACATGCATATTTCCAGCCCCAACTCCTATTACCAGACTCCACTGCCCTGAATATACTTGAGACTAGCCCTTGCATCCACATTAGTGCTTGTTGACAGCCAAAACACCCACAGCTGCTCATGTGCCAGGAGCTCGTCCCAAGCACTTTCATAGACCTATGCCACTATGCATGCATACAACTAGCCCCTGCTGTTGCACAAGTGCACACCAATGGCTTGGATCATCAAAGCTGCTTATGCACCTAGAGTTGGCCATGACTTCCTCCATAGTGTGCCATTGGTGGTATAGTGGTGAGCATAGCTGCCTTCCAAGCAGTTAACCTGGGTTCGATTCCTGACCAATGCAGAGTCACCCTTTAGGGCTTCCCTGATAACTCAGTTGGTAAAGAATCTGCTTGCAATGCAGGAGACACTGGTTTGATTCCTGGATCAGAAAGATCCCCTGGAGAAGGCATAGGTATTCTTGGGCTTCCCTTGTGGCTCAGATGGTAAAGAATCTGCCTGCAATGCAGGAGATGAGGGTTTGATCCCTGGGTTGGGAAGATCCCCTGGAGAAGGGAAAGGCTGCCCACTACAGTATTCTGGTCCAGAGAATTCCATGGACAGGCCATGGGGTCACAAAGAGTCAGACACAACTGAGCAACTTTCAGTTTTACTTTCTTTCCTTGAAAGCTGGCCCTGGGACTCACTACTGCACGTGGGCATACAGCCATCTCCTGCCACCACATGGGCACTTTACAGTCAGCCCCAACAGTCAGGTATGCATACCACCAGTTTCAGCCACCACTGGCACCAGGCTTCAATAGTCCTGTGGCAACCATGAACCTGCTGCAAGTCTTACCACAGGATCATGCAGTTAGTGATGTCACGGACCCAGCTGGCTGAACCAACAAGACACCATGCCCCCTCAGATCCAAAGCCAACATTTGCCCCTCTACATTACATGCCACATGACTAATCCCAGAACAATAGTACACCTCAGATTTCACTCACAGGGGACTTATCCAAATCCACACAATTTGCAAGAAGTGACAGTTTCTTTAAATGTGAGACAACTATGCAAGGCAATGGGGCCCACAAAGAATCAGGGATATATGATAACACCAAAGCAATGCAATAAACTGTCAGTACTGATCCCAAAGAAATGGAGATCAATGAATTTCCTGACAAATAATTCAAAATAACAGGTCACAATAAGCTCAGATAGCTATAAGAGAGCACAGATAAACAATCTAACAAAATCAGGAAAACAATATAAGAGCAAAATAAGAAGTTCCAAGAGAAATAGAAAACATAAAAAAAGAATCAAATAGTTTTGGAGCTGAAGAATACATTGATGAAACTTAAAAAAAAAAAAAAAAAGCAACAGAGTGTTTCAGCAGCAGACTCAACCAAGCAGAAGAATCAGTGTACTCAATGATAAGTCATTTGAAATTACCCAGTCAAAGAGAAAAAAAGAATGAAAAGAAATTAAGAAAGCCTATGAGACTTAAAGGAGTCCATCAAGTGAAATAATATTTGCATTATGTGAATCCCAGAAGGAGAAGAGAGAAAGAAACAGAAAGTTTTTATAAGGCAATACTGGCATAAAACTTTCCTAATCTGGGGAAAGATATGAGCATTCAGGTACATGAAGCTCAAAATACTCCAATAAGATTGTATCCTAAGAAGACTTCACTGAGATGAGACACAATAGCAATAACTGTCAAAAGTTAAAGACAAAGAAAGAAGCTTGTATGCAAGAAGAGATAAGAAGATCATCACATTTAAGAGACCCATGCCTCTCTCCCCCACCACAAGGTTATTAGTATATTGCTCAGCAGAAACCTTGCAGACCAGGAAAGAGTGAAATGATATGTTCAAAATGCTAAAATAAAAGGAAAAAACAAACAAGTTATCAACTATGAATACTTTAATAATAAAGCTATCCTTTAAAACTGAAGGAGAGATAAAGACATTTAGGAATATGAAATCATATGAAAGTGAAAACACAGTACTAAGTTAAAAAATTACTGACATTCAGAAGACACTAATACTGTCACTTATTGCAGTACAAATGTTAAAAGGTAAAAATAAATAAAATAACTATAGTAACAGTAATTTGTTAATGGATACACAATGTAAGAGGATGTAAATTGCGATATCAAAAACTTGATTGTTAAAGTTAATAAAAGTGTAGTTATTTTTTGTATGCTACTGCTAAGTCACTTTAGTCGTGTCTGACTCTGTGCAACCCCAGAGATGGCAGCCCACCAGGCTCCCCGGTCCCTGGGATTCTCCAGGCAAGAACACTGGAGTGGGTTGCCGTTTCCTTCTCCAACGCATGAAAGTGAAAAGTGAAAGTGAAGTCGCTCAGTTGTGTCCAACTCTTAGCGACCCCACGGACTGCAGCCTACCAGGCTCCTCCATCCATGGGATTTTGCAGGCAAGAGTACTGGGGTGGGGTGCCATTGCCTTCTCCGATTTTTTATTTATTTATTTATTTATTTTTTTTGGATACAATACAGTTAAGTTGTTATCAGCTTAAAATAGACTGTTATAAGTGTATTTTATGTAGGCCTTATGGTAAACACAATGCAAAATACTCAGTGTATACACACAGTATAAAGAGAAAGTAATCAAAGCATACCACCACAGAAGGTCATCGGATTAGAAAAGAAGACACCAAAAGAAGAGAAAGAAGCAAAGGACCCACACAACAGTCAGAAGAGCAAAATGGCAGTAAGTCCTGACCTTAAATAAAGCCTGAAGTGGACATTTTTTCCCATTTCTTTCAGCACAGTTGTTACGATGTTTCTTAAGACTTCCTTTGCTCTCTGTTTCTAGCCCTCATTCATTCTGAGTGAGGTCAGTGTGTTTACCAGGTTTAGCTCCTCAGTGCATAGTGATAGTATTGGTAGGAGGGTAGCCCTTGTGACCCGGATACTCAGAATGCTTTCCTTTAATTAGTTGCTATGACAGTTGTCCATAAACCACATTTTACTTTGGATATTTTTCATCCTTTGTGGGGAAAATTCCTCTTTCCTATGCATCTTTCAATTCAGATTCCTCTATTCTTATTTATCTATCAATCCATTCCTTTTTGGTTTTTATCTTTCAGGAGTTTTCAAAATATACGAACCAATGATCATGTATTTTCTTATTTTCTATTGTTATTTCTATTTATCCTTTAAAATTTTTTTTCTGTAATATAACTTTGTAAAGAAGGAATATATACATGTTAAATCTGAAATCATTTCATTTTTATTATTTCTTTAGGAATTAAAATATGCATCAAAAAGACTTACATTTGGGAAAAGAAGTGGGGAAAAAATAATGAACTTTGTGGTGTTTTGGATGCAATCTCAAAAATGACAGAATGATCTCGGTTCATTTCCAAGGCAAACCATTCAATACCACAGTAATCCAAGTCTATGCCCTAATCAGTAACGCTGAAGAAGCTGAAGTAGAATGGTTTTATGAAGACCTACAAGACCTTTTAGAACTAACACCCAGAAAAGATGACTTTTTCATTATAGGGGACTGGAATGCAAAAGTAGGAAGTCAAGAAACACCTGGAGAAACAGGCAGATTTGGCCTTGGAATACGGAATGAAGCAGGGCAAAGACTAATAGAGTTTTGGCAAGAAAATATACTGGTGACAGCAAACACCCTCTTCCAACAACACAAGAGAGACTCTACACATGGACATCACCAGATGGTCAACATCAAAATCAGATTGATTATTTTCTTTGCAGCCAAAGATGGAGAAGCTCTATACAGTCAGCAAAAACAAGACCAGGAGCTGACTGTGGCTCAGGTCATGAACTCC